>NW_027456871.1:82500-235000 GCF_040206685.1 Ascaphus truei
GGTACGGGGGGCCCACCTTCCATGGGTTACACCTGACCTTATAGCACTCTACCAGTTCAGGGATGCCTTGTGGAAAAGCTACAAAGTAACTGGCACTACCAAGGATCTCAATCACTACAGATGCCTGCGGAACGTGTGCACAAGGCAAACAAGGCATGCAAAAGCACAATATTACTCTGACAATCTCCTCCAGAATACATCAAACCCAGCTAATTTCTGGAAGGTTATCAACAATATATTCCAGCCTCCTAACCATCAACAACCAAGTAATATCACTAAGGGGGATATTACTCTGACAAACCCCACTGACATTGCAAATGCATTCAATGATTACTTTGTGGGGTGTGCCACTAACTTATTAGCGAAACGCAGCACAAACCCCAAACCTGAATCTCATCCTGGGAGTACCCCTATAGTCCCACCCCCTCCCAACACTGCCCACAATTTTCAATTTAGCCCAGTATCTGAAGAGGAGATTACACAAGCGCTCCTCAAACTAAAAGTAAGCAGCCAATGTGGACCCGACTTACTACAATCTAGGTTCCTACGACTTGGTGCCCCAGCCATTGCCAAACCAATTGCGTCTATAGTCAACTCTATCCTGTCTGCAGGCCATATCCCTAAGACCTGGAAAACTGCCAGAGTTGTCCCAATCTTCAAAAGTGGGGACAAAAACACTGTCTCAAACTACAGGCCAATCTCACTTCTCCCAATTCTATCCAAAGTTATGGAAAAATGTGTCCACTCCCAATTAAGCGATTTCTACACCAAGACAAATTTCCCTAGCCAATTCCAGTCTGGGTTTCGTCCCAAACACTCCACCGTAACTACCCTGCTAAAAGTTTGCAATGAAATCCAGTGTGGAATGGAACGGGGACAACTCACTGGTGCAGTATTCCTAGATTTTGCAAAGGCTTTTGACACAGTTGATCATGCTATCCTGCTTAACAAACTCCAGAGCTCTGGAATAGGGAAACATGCTTTAAACTGGTTTCAGTCCTACCTATCAGGAAGATCCCAACATGTGTCCATCTCAGGCTCTAACTCCAACCCCCTGGATATCACTTGTGGTGTCCCGCAAGGCTCTGTTCTGGGGCCCCTACTCTTCTCAGTGTTCATTAATGATCTTCCCACAGCTTGTAAGGAAGCCTCAATACACATGTATGCAGATGACACAATCCTGTATGCACACAGCCATAGCCTCTCTGACCTTCAACACATACTTCAGTCTGACTTTTTGAGACTCGAAAACTGGATTTCCCAAAACAAACTGTTTTTAAACACTGACAAGACTGTAACAATGGTATTTGGGACCAAGACTAAATTTGTAAAGCTTCCAGTGACTGAGCTCCTGATTAGAACCAACGCTAAAACAACCCTAACACCTGTCACTAGTATTAAATACCTGGGCTTATGGTTTGACTCCCACTTAACATTCGGGATGCACATTGATACCCTGACAACCAAGACCTATGCCAAACTAGGGGTACTTTACAGGAACAAATCCTCCCTAAGTCTCCTGGTCAGAAAGCGTATTGCACAGCAGATGCTAATGCCAATTATTGACTATGGAGACATAGTATACGGCTCGGCTCCTCAAACCCACCTTAGCAAACTTGACACCCTCTACAATTCAATTTGTCGTTTTGTTCTCCAATGCAACTACAACACACATCACTGCGAAATGCTCAAAGAACTAGATTGGTCATCACTAGAGTCTAGGCGCAAAGTTCACCTTTCCTGTCTCACCCTCAAATACTTTCTGGGCAAGCTACCCAGCTACCTGAACAAGCTCCTCACCCCTACCACATGCAGTACCTATCACCTGAGATCAGACTCCAAAAGACTATTCATGGTCCCAAGACTCAACAAAGTATCCGGACGTTCCTCCTTCTCCTTCCGTGCACCCCAAAACTGGAACAACCTACCAGAGACTCTCATATCCACCACCAGCTTAAGTTCTTTCAAATCTAAGGCTGTCTCACACTTTAATCTGGTCTGTAACTGTTTCATACGCTCATAATATATATTTTCTTTAACTGTGCATGCAATGTCTTGTATATAAATGTATACCTTGTTCATTTATGTAACTGTATTTGTAACCATGTATTATTTGCTTTACTCTGTGCCCAGGACATACTTGAAAACGAGAGGTAACTCTCAATGTATTACTTCCTGGTAAAATATTTTATAAATAAATAAATAAAATAAATAAACTTGTGTGAAGACTGGCTGTATGTGATAAACAGACCAGCGACACCCTTCGCGACGCGTTTCGAATACAAAAGTATTCTTCCTCAGGCGATATCAGGGGCACCTGTTTGGGGTCCTTTATATACCACATAGATGATTGGTTAATACCAATAAAAGAACATCCAATCCACTATTGGTTAAATAGAAAAGGGGGATGGTTCAACTTCACCAAGCCTGCCCCTTAATGTTAAAATGAACAGGATATTGATGCTGTATTGCAGTGGTGGCACTTTGAGTAATAATTAGATAATAAAAGACAAAAGTGCCACTCACCAGTGGAAATACATAAAGAGATACCTACAGGTGGCCCTTTTAACAAGTGTCACATATAAAATACATTTGAAAATATATGTAAAAAAGTAGTATTAATAAAACATTGTGCTACCACATAAAAATACAACAGTTAAACATAAAACATATAATATAAAGAAATTGATGTGGAGAAGAAGGGGGGGAAAGGGGAAAGGGAAAGGAAGGAGGAAAAGGAAAAACATGTGCAAGGTAAAAAAAGACATAAAAACAAACAAAAATATCAATAACATGTTGAATAAAATTGGCTAAAATAGAATGCATCTCAATTCTGAAATTTTGATAAAACCAGACTGCAAAGAAAAGATCACCTGTCATTTAGTTACCGCAAGAAGGGAGTCAACTCCACATAATCATTTAACCCCCCAGGATGTTTAGTTTGGAGTGTGTATATCCAGAATTGCTCCCTCCTTGCGATAAATAAATCCTTATCGCCACCTCTAGTAGTAGTGGTGATATGTTCTATACCCATGTATTTGACCCCTGTGGTGCTGCATTGATGGACATCCTTAAAATGGGACAGCAAATGGGTTAATGGTTTACCAGAGGTCAATGTTTTAGGGATGTTGACAATATTTCTTAAATGTTCCATCACACGTATTTTCAGATGGCGTTTTGTGCGACCTACATATTGTAGTCCACACCCACATTGTAAAATATATATAACATATGTGGACAGACAGTCAATATAGTTTTTAATCTCATATTCGTGATCTGTCATTTTGGACTTAAAGTGATCTTGTGTCAGCATCCTTGGACAAATTTTACATCTATTGCATCTATGATTACCTTTAAGCCCCAATAGATCTCTAAGGTCCTTCTTCTTATTGGGGACACTACCCTTTAGAAGGCTCGGGGCCAGCATGGTTTTAAGATTATCACTTTTAGTAAAAACAATAGGAGGTCTTTCTGGTAAAAACTTTGTCAAAATGGGGTCCAAATGTAAAATGTACCAATATTTATTAAGAATATGTCTTATCTTATTATGTGACCTATTAAATTTGGTAATGAAATACGGTGTCTTATTATCCTTGTCTGGTCTGTATTTTTCCCTGTGTTTCTTTATTTTTGGCCTCACAATTTGTGGTACAGTGTTAGATGTGATGACTTCACTGTCAATCGTATCTTCCACTAAATGTATGGGTGTATCCTGACTCCCAGTGTCATTGGCGTTTATATGGTGATCTAAGTTCTTACTTTTGGGGCAAATTAATTTTTCCCTATTACAGCGTAATGCCTTATTAAATGCTTTTTTAACAGTGGTTCTATCATATCCCTTTTGTAAAAATCGTTCTTGAAGTATTTGTGACTGAGATTTAAATGTCTCTAAGTCAGTACAATTTCGCCTCATCCGCAAGAACTGGCTGTAGGGGATATTATCAATACATCTTTTTTCATGGCCACTCGTGGGGTGCAAGAAAGAGTTTACATTAGTGCTCTTAAAGTGGGTTTTAGTGAGTAGCTTGTTTTCAGAAACATATATCTCCAAATCCAAGTAGGTGATAGTATTTGGACTCAGCTCACTTGTGAAGGTGAGGTTGAATTCATTCTTATTCAACCCATCCACGAAGTTATCAAATGAGGTGCTATCGCCATCCCAGATGGCGATCACATCATCGATGTATCTCCGCCACATGACCAACTGCGGCGGAGATACATCAGCACCCCATATATGTAACGATTCCCACCATCCCATGTATAAATTTGCAAAAGATGGTGCAAAACGTGTCCCCATAGCAGTGCCACACAGTTGTAAATAAAACTCGTGCTCAAATAGAAAATAATTATGTGTCAAAATAAATTCAATTGAGTCGTGAATGAACCTACGCTGATGAAGAGGTAAAGTGCCATGTAGTGATAAGAAATAATTAATCGCATCTAATCCCCCTTTATGGGGAATAGACGTGTACAGTGTCTGAACATCTAATGTAACAAGTTTATATGTTGGTTTCCAATTAAATTCAGTGAAAATAGTGAGTAAAGAGGTGGTATCAAGTAAATGTGAAGGTAAAGTGGATACTAGTGGTTGTAAAAAGAAATCTACATAAGAAGAGAGATTAGCAGTGAGCGAATTAATTCCCGAAATAATAGGTCGCCCCGGTGGATTAATAAGTGATTTGTGAATCTTTGGCAAATGGTACATGATAGGGATGGTGGGAGCCGTACAATACAAATAATCAAACTCATGCTTTTTAAGAACATTAGACTCATAAGCAGAGTTTAGCAACTCTTTGAGATCATTCTGGAACTGTACTGAAGGATCTTTGGGAAGTTTACAGTAAGAGCTAGGGTCTGAAAGCAATCTGTTTGCCTCCAGACAATAATCTGTTCTATCTTGGAGTATGATGCCTCCACCCTTATCTGCTTCCCTTACAACTGTATTAGGATCTTGACGTAATACTTTTAATGAATGTCTTTCCTGACTAGTCAAATTCATGTTCCAATTCTTCTGAGTTGACTGTGATTGTTCTAATGCTTTAAAGTCTTTCTCTACCATTTTATTGAAAATATCAATATGTAGTCCCCTAGAGTAGTAAGGGTAGAAGGTAGACTTGGGCTTAAATAATGAATGCTGTGTCAGTATATTTTCCCCTTCATTGGTTATCCCCTCATCCATGAGGCACATTAAATCCACCAATTGATTTTGTTCGTTAGTGGATAATGTGTCGACAGTGGGGTTAATGATGACTGGAATTGAATCATGACCCCCATTATCAGATACAAAGTGTCTGCTTAACGTTAATTTGCGATTAAATTTTTGCAGGTCTATATAAAGATCGAAGTTATTGACCCTCCGCGTGGGGGCAAATGATAATCCTTTCCCCAAAACATTCATCAAAGTGTGATCTATTTGAAAATGGGATAGATTAAAAATACCCTTAGATTTTAATGTTAAGTCATCTGGACAGGTTTTGGTGGGGAGATTTGCTGATTTATCTCTTTTTCCACTCCCTCTGATTCCTCTCCTGAATCCTGTCTTTTTCTCACAGTATTTTTGGTGGTTCCTAACAGGGGTGGGTGGTTGGAATCCCAGGTTGATATTGATTTTCTCATTTTTTCCAACCTGTTTAAAAAATCCTGATTTTCAGTCTCTTCCTTTGTATCTTTCAGTACTTCAAATTTATTATATAAAGGAATATCTGGTGTTCCTGTTTCGTGTCCTCTATATGTATTTGGATGTTTATTGGGGGCATTAGTATGTTTCCTAACATGTGGTGTATGTGGCTTATTCTGCCTCCTATTTTGTTTATGATAATGGGGAATCCATTGTTGTTTTTTCTGGATATTCTGATCCCATCCTACGGGTTCTATATTATCATTCCGTTGGTATTTAGACGGAAGTCTAGTGTGTTTTTCATGTGTAGGTCTAGCATGAAAATTGGGGTCTCTAGGAGTTCTAGGGATAATAATATTAACTTTGGGATTAGTATGCTTAGTTTGGGCTGCCCCCTTTGGAATATGAACATTAGGATCATTGGTGCCTTGTGTTAAGGGGTCCCCATTTGTCATAGCTTCCTTTCCTGTGTCCCAACATCTTTGGATATTGAGAGCATAATCTTTCTTATCCCTTAAAAACTTTTTGTTCTTATTAATTAAAATTTGGTTCTCTGATTTTCTCAATTTAATATTCATATCCTTAGTCAATTGCGGGAGTTTGTCCAAGCAGGGAACTTCAAGAATCTCATTTTTAACCTTAGTTATTCTGCTGTCTACTTCAATTATTTCTTTTTTCCTTTCCAGGATTAATAATCGCATTAATTCTAAGGAACAATGGTCCTGGATTCTTTCCCATTCTTTGACAAACTCTGGACTGTCTGTATTATAGGTTGAGGGTTTGAGAACTCTCAGTCCCCTAGGAATACGACCCACCCTAATATATTCCTCTAAGGTGGCCATTTCTAACCAAGACTTAGTTTCCTTCTCCAATAGTTTATACAGCTCATTCATAAGAGATGGCAAACTGGGAGTGATAACTTCTTCTATTGGTATGTCTGAAAACATCTTACTGAATAATTCTGGTTTGTTAAACCTGTTTTGAAGACAATCTAAAAAATGACTGGTGTTAGAATCAGCCATAATCCGTCCGTATAAGGAAGGTGAAAGAGGTGGGGAGGACTGAGGAAGGGGAGATGGAGAGGGTAGGGGGGAAGGAAAAAAGGAAAAGGAAGGGGGAAGGATGGGAGGGGGAAAAGGCGGGGGAAAAGGGAGGAAAGGAGGACGAAACATTAAAACAATACAACAATAATGCACAAGTTAAATACAAATCCCAATATCACAATAATATGTTAATAGGGCAATGAATCATAAGAGTCTAATAGTTGCTGCGTTACTGTGGGAGAAAAAAAGGACAAAACAGTGTGACACAACAAGTGGGTCACACAGATTACCAGTGTAGAAAATTGAGTCCAGTCCGCGCTCTTGCTCTTTAGGATAGTGGAATGGTGGTTCCTCTCTAATCTCTTGCAGCTCTTAGTGTTGAAGGTGTCTGCCCCCACCTCCAATATGGATCCCAGCAGGAAAACTCCAACCGCGATACCAAGTCCCAGAAAAAAAGAAAAAACACAAAAGCGCACCAAGATTGAGATTTGATACTGTATGTATTGACAACAAATAAAGATAATAATATGCACTTACATATATAAAAACTTTAATGGTCCAGATCACGATCGTCACTTCTATTGGTAGGGCAACATATGGGATGAAGAGGGGGGGTAATCTCAGTCCTCAGGAACAAGCCCCGCGCGCTGGGGCTGTATTCAGAGGCTGCGCTGCGTCTCTGCTTCACACGCTTGTCGGCGTGTTGATCTGCGTAGTGCGCATGCGCGGCAAATGAGGCCCCCTATAGTAGTCCCGGAAGTGCCCGCCCGTTTTCCGTTTCGATCGAAAATGGCAATAAAAATAGCAATAAAAACACTTGTGTGAAGACTGGCTGTATGTGATAAAGAGACCAGCGACACCCTTCGCGACGCGTTTCGAATACAAAAGTATTCTTCCTCAGGCGATATCAGGGGCACCTGTTTGGGGTCCTTTATATACCACATAGATGATTGGTTAATACCAATAAAAGAACATCCAATCCACTATTGGTTAAATAGAAAAGGGGGATGGTTCAACTTCACCAAGCCTGCCCCTTAATGTTAAAATGAACAGGATATTGATGCTGTATTGCAGTGGTGGCACTTTGAGTAATAATTAGATAATAAAAGACAAAAGTGCCACTCACCAGTGGAAATACATAAAGAGATACCTACAGGTGGCCCTTTTAACAAGTGTCACATATAAAATACATTTGAAAATATATGTAAAAAAGTAGTATTAATAAAACATTGTGCAACCACATAAAAATACAACAGTTAAACATAAAACATATAATATAAAGAAATGGATGTGGAGAAGAAGGGGGGGGGAAAGGGGAAAGGGAAAGGAAGGAGGAAAAGGAAAAACATGTGCAAGGTAAAAAAAGACATAAAAACAAACAAAAATATCAATAACGTGTTGAATAAAATTGGCTAAAATAGAATGCATCTCAATTCTGAAATTTTGATAAAACCAGACTGCAAAGAAAAGATCACCTGTCATTTAGTTACCGCAAGAAGGGAGTCAACTCCATATAATCATTTAACCCCCCAGGATGTTTAGTTTGGAGTGTGTATATCCAGAATTGCTCCCTCCTTGCGATAAATAAATCCTTATCGCCACCTCTAGTAGTAGGTGTGATATGTTCTATACCCATGTATTTGACCCCTGTGGTGCTGCATTGATGGACATCCTTAAAATGGGACAGCAAATGGGTTAATGGTTTACCAGAGGTCAATGTTTTAGGGATGTTGACAATATTTCTTAAATGTTCCATCACACGTATTTTCAGATGGCGTTTTGTGCGACCTACATATTGTAGTCCACACCCACATTGTAAAATATATATAACATATGTGGACAGACAGTCAATATAGTTTTTAATCTCATATTCGTGATCTGTCATTTTGGACTTAAAGTGATCTTGTGTCAGCATCCTTGGACAAATTTTACATCTATTGCATCTATGATTACCTTTAAGCCCCAATAGATCTCTAAGGTCCTTCTTCTTATTGGGGACACTACCCTTTAGAAGGCTCGGGGCCAGCATGGTTTTAAGATTATCACTTTTAGTAAAAACAATAGGAGGTCTTTCTGGTAAAAACTTTGTCAAAATGGGGTCCAAATGTAAAATGTACCAATATTTATTAAGAATATGTCTTATCTTATTATGTGACCTATTAAATTTGGTAATGAAATACGGTGTCTTATTATCCTTGTCTGGTCTGTATTTTTCCCTGTGTTTCTTTATTTTTGGCCTCACAATTTGTGGTACAGTGTTAGATGTGATGACTTCACTGTCAATCGTATCTTCCACTAAATGTATGGGTGTATCCTGACTCCCAGTGTCATTGGCGTTTATATGGTGATCTAAGTTCTTACTTTTGGGGCAAATTAATTTTTCCCTATTACAGCGTAATGCCTTATTAAATGCTTTTTTAACAGTGGTTCTATCATATCCCTTTTGTAAAAATCGTTCTTGAAGTATTTGTGACTGAGATTTAAATGTCTCTAAGTCAGTACAATTTCGCCTCATCCGCAAGAACTGGCTGTAGGGGATATTATCAATACATCTTTTTTCATGGCCACTCGTGGGGTGCAAGAAAGAGTTTACATTAGTGCTCTTAAAGTGGGTTTTAGTGAGTAGCTTGTTTTCAGAAACATATATCTCCAAATCCAAGTAGGTGATAGTATTTGGACTCAGCTCACTTGTGAAGGTGAGGTTGAATTCATTCTTATTCAACCCATCCACGAAGTTATCAAATGAGGTGCTATCGCCATCCCAGATGGCAATCACATCATCGATGTATCTCCGCCACATGACCAACTGCGGCGGAGATACATCAGCACCCCATATATGTAACGATTCCCACCATCCCATGTATAAATTTGCAAAAGATGGTGCAAAACGTGTCCCCATAGCAGTGCCACACAGTTGTAAATAAAACTCGTGCTCAAATAGAAAATAATTATGTGTCAAAATAAATTCAATTGAGTCGTGAATGAACCTACGCTGATGAAGAGGTAAAGTGCCATGTAGTGATAAGAAATAATTAATCGCATCTAATCCCCCTTTATGGGGAATAGACGTGTACAGTGTCTGAACATCTAATGTAACAAGTTTATATGTTGGTTTCCAATTAAATTCAGTGAAAATAGTGAGTAAAGAGGTGGTATCAAGTAAATGTGAAGGTAAAGTGGATACTAGTGGTTGTAAAAAGAAATCTACATAAGAAGAGAGATTAGCAGTGAGCGAATTAATTCCCGAAATAATAGGTCGCCCCGGTGGATTAATAAGTGATTTTTGAATCTTTGGCAAATGGTACATGATAGGGATGGTGGGAGCCGTACAATACAAATAATCAAACTCATGCTTTTTAAGAACATTAGACTCATAAGCAGAGTTTAGCAACTCTTTGAGATCATTCTGGAACTGTACTGAAGGATCTTTGGGAAGTTTACAGTAAGAGCTAGGGTCTGAAAGCAATCTGTTTGCCTCCAGACAATAATCTGTTCTATCTTGGAGTATGATGCCTCCACCCTTATCTGCTTCCCTTACAACTGTATTAGGATCTTGACGTAATACTTTTAATGAATGTCTTTCCTGACTAGTCAAATTCATGTTCCAATTCTTCTGAGTTGACTGTGATTGTTCTAATGCTTTAAAGTCTTTCTCTACCATTTTATTGAAAATATCAATATGTAGTCCCCTAGAGTAGTAAGGGTAGAAGGTAGACTTGGGCTTAAATAATGAATGCTGTGTCAGTATATTTTCCCCTTCATTGGTTATCCCCTCATCCATGAGGCACATTAAATCCACCAATTGATTTTGTTCGTTAGTGGATAATGTGTCGACAGTGGGGTTAATGATGACTGGAATTGAATCATGACCCCCATTATCAGATACAAAGTGTCTGCTTAACGTTAATTTGCGATAAAATTTTTGCAGGTCTATATAAAGATCGAAGTTATTGACCCTCCGCGTGGGGGCAAATGATAATCCTTTCCCCAAAACATTCATCAAAGTGTGATCTATTTGAAAATGGGATAGATTAAAAATACCCTTAGATTTTAATGTTAAGTCATCTGGACAGGTTTTGGTGGGGAGATTTGCTGATTTATCTCTTTTTCCACTCCCTCTGATTCCTCTCCTGAATCCTGTCTTTTTCTCACAGTATTTTTGGTGGTTCCTAACAGGGGTGGGTGGTTGGAATCCCAGGTTGATATTGATTTTCTCATTTTTTCCAACCTGTTTAAAAAATCCTGATTTTCAGTCTCTTCCTTTGTATCTTTCAGTACTTCAAATTTATTATATAAAGGAATATCTGGTGTTCCCGTTTCGTGTCCTCTATATGTATTTGGATGTTTATTGGGGGCATTAGTATGTTTCCTAACATGTGGTGTATGTGGCTTATTCTGCCTCCTATTTTGTTTATGATAATGGGGAATCCATTGTTGTTTTTTCTGGATATTCTGATCCCATCCTACGGGTTCTATATTATCATTCCGTTGGTATTTAGACGGAAGTCTAGTGTGTTTTTCATGTGTAGGTCTAGCATGAAAATTGGGGTCTCTAGGAGTTCTAGGGATAATAATATTAACTTTGGGATTAGTATGCTTAGTTTGGGCTGCCCCCTTTGGAATATGAACATTAGGATCATTGGTGCCTTGTGTTAAGGGGTCCCCATTTGTCATAGCTTCCTTTCCTGTGTCCCAACATCTTTGGATATTGAGAGCATAATCTTTCTTATCCCTTAAAAACTTTTTGTTCTTATTAATTAAAATTTGGTTCTCTGATTTTCTCAATTTAATATTCATATCCTTAGTCAATTGCGGGAGTTTGTCCAAGCAGGGAACTTCAAGAATCTCATTTTTAACCTTAGTTATTCTGCTGTCTACTTCAATTATTTCTTTTTTCCTTTCCAGGATTAATAATCGCATTAATTCTAAGGAACAATGGTCCTGGATTCTTTCCCATTCTTTGACAAACTCTGGACTGTCTGTATTATAGGTTGAGGGTTTGAGAACTCTCAGTCCCCTATGAATACGACCCACCCTAATATATTCCTCTAAGGTGGCCATTTCTAACCAAGACTTAGTTTCCTTCTCCAATAGTTTATACAGCTCATTCATAAGAGATGGCAAACTGGGAGTGATAACTTCTTCTATTGGTATGTCTGAAAACATCTTACTGAATAATTCTGGTTTGTTAAACCTGTTTTGAAGACAATCTAAAAAATGACTGGTGTTAGAATCAGCCATAATCCGTCCGTATAAGGAAGGTGAAAGAGGTGGGGAGGACTGAGGAAGGGGAGATGGAGAGGGTAGGGGGGAAGGAAAAAAGGAAAAGGAAGGGGGAAGGATGGGAGGGGGAAAAGGCGGGGGAAAAGGGAGGAAAGGAGGACGAAACATTAAAACAATACAACAATAATGCACAAGTTAAATACAAATCCCAATATCACAATAATATGTTAATAGGGCAATGAATCATAAGAGTCTAATAGTTGCTGCGTGACTGTGGGAGAAAAAAAGGACAAAACAGTGTGACACAACAAGTGGGTCACACAGATTACCAGTGTAGAAAATTGAGTCCAGTCCGCGCTCTTGCTCTTTAGGATAGTGGAATGGTGGTTCCTCTCTAATCTCTTGCAGCTCTTAGTGTTGAAGGTGTCTGCCCCCACCTCCAATATGGATCCCAGCAGGAAAACTCCAACCGCGATACCAAGTCCCAGAAAAAAAGAAAAAACACAAAAGCGCACCAAGATTGAGATTTGATATGTATTGACAACAAATAAAGATAATAATATGCACTTACATATATAAAAACTTTAATGGTCCAGATCACGATCGTCACTTCTATTGGTAGGGCAACATATGGGATGAAGAGGGGGGGTAATCTCAGTCCTCAGGAACAAGCCCCGCGCGCTGGGGCTGTATTCAGAGGCTGCGCTGCGTCTCTGCTTCACACGCTTGTCGGCGTGTTGATCTGCGTAGTGCGCATGCGCGGCAAATGAGGCCCCCTATAGTAGTCCCGGAAGTGCCCGCCCGTTTTCCGTTTCGATCGAAAATGGCAATAAAAATAGCAATAAAAACACTTGTGTGAAGACTGGCTGTATGTGATAAACAGACCAGCGACACCCTTCACAACGCGTTTCGAATACAAAAGTATTCTTCCTCAGGCAATATCAGGGGCACCTGTTTGGGGTCCTTTATATACCACATAGATGATTGGTTAATACCAATAAAAGAACATCCAATCCTCTGTTGGTTAAATAGAAAAGGGGGATGGTTCAACTTCACTTTTGTCTTTTATTATCTAATTATTACTCAAAGTGCCACCACTGCAATACAGCATCAATATCCTGTTCATTTTAACATTAAGGGGCAGGCTTGGTGAAGTTGAACCATCCCCCTTTTCTATTTAACCAATAGTGGATTGGATGTTCTTTTATTGGTATTAACCAATCATCTATGTGGTATATAAAGGACCCCAAACAGGTGCCCCTGATATCGCCTGAGGAAGAATACTTTTGTATTCGAAACGCGTCGCGAAGGGTGTCGCTGGTCTCTTTATCACATACAGCCAGTCTTCACACAAGTGTTTTTATTGCTATTTTTATTGCCATTTTCGATCGAAACGGAAAACGGGCGGGCACTTCCGGGACTACTATAGGGGGCCTCATTTGCCGCGCATGCGCACTACGCAGATCAACACGCCGACAAGCGTGTGAAGCAGAGACGCAGCGCAGCCTCTGAATACAGCCCCAGCGCGCGGGGCTTGTTCCTGAGGACTGAGATTACCCCCCCTCTTCATCCCATATGTTGCCCTACCAATAGAAGTGACGATCGTGATCTGGACCATTAAAGTTTTTATATATGTAAGTGCATATTATTATCTTTATTTGTTGTCAATACATATCAAATCTCAATCTTGGTGCGCTTTTGTGTTTTTTCTTTTTTTCTGGGACTTGGTATCGCGGTTGGAGTTTTCCTGCTGGGATCCATATTGGAGGTGGGGGCAGACACCTTCAACACTAAGAGCTGCAAGAGATTAGAGAGGAACCACCATTCCACTATCCTAAAGAGCAAGAGCGCGGACTGGACTCAATTTTCTACACTGGTAATCTGTGTGACCCACTTGTTGTGTCACACTGTTTTGTCCTTTTTTTCTCCCACAGTCACGCAGCAACTATTAGACTCTTATGATTCATTGCCCTATTAACATATTATTGTGATATTGGGATTTGTATTTAACTTGTGCATTATTGTTGTATTGTTTTAATGTTTCGTCCTCCTTTCCTCCCTTTTCCCCCGCCTTTTCCCCCTCCCATCCTTCCCCCTTCCTTTTCCTTTTTTCCTTCCCCCCTACCCTCTCCATCTCCCCTTCCTCAGTCCTCCCCACCTCTTTCACCTTCCTTATACGGACGGATTATGGCTGATTCTAACACCAGTCATTTTTTAGATTGTCTTCAAAACAGGTTTAACAAACCAGAATTATTCAGTAAGATGTTTTCAGACATACCAATAGAAGAAGTTATCACTCCCAGTTTGCCATCTCTTATGAATGAGCTGTATAAACTATTGGAGAAGGAAACTAAGTCTGGTGATTTCAGACAAACACTTCCAGTCATACCACGATCCACACCAGCAGACGAACTTCATGCATGCCTTAAATCCTCTATTTTATGGCGACATGTCAAACATTTTCCATTAACAACCAATATGCGAGTCCAACTTCTCGGCCACTCAAATGAACAACTTTTTGCACACACACTTCTTCAAATAGGTGAAGGCACTTTACCTACTGACTTAACATCAGGTGAAATTGCTTTTCCCACACATTTTTGTCACATGATGACATCACTTGAAGATCTCATACATCACGTCTATCCAAATCTCTTACACAATTACACAAACCACCAGTGGCTCTGTGAAAGAGCCATCCTTGCTGCCAAAAATACTTCTGTCAATGACATCAATCATCAAATTCAAGACATTATTCCAAACACAATTACTCAATACAACTCAATCGATACCGTTGTGGATTGCGATGAAGCCGTTAACTATCCACCTGAATTCCTACACTCCCTCGAACCATCAAGGATGCCACCACATCATCTTCGCCTCAAAGTTGGAGCACCCATCATGCTACTTCGCAACCTACACACACCTAACCTTTGTAATGGAACCAGACTGTGCATAAAAACATTGATGCCCAACCTAATTGAAGCTACTATCTTAACTGGCAACGCCAAAGGCCAAGATGTCTTCATCCCCCGCATTCCACTCATTCCTACAGACATGCCTTTTACTTTCAAACGGCTACAGTTCCCCATCAAACTAGCTTTTGCTATCACCATTAACAAAGCACAAGGACAATCTATAAAGTGCACTGGTATCAACTTAGAATCACCATGTTTCTCCCACGGCCAGTTATATGTTGCGTGCTCTAGAGTTGGATCCCCCCAACAATTGTACATCTTTGCTCCAACTGGAACTACCAAAAATGTCGTTTACAAACAAGCATTACAATGAACATTGACTTTCCTCAATTTCCATGAACTCTACATATTGCCATAAGAAATTACAAAAAAATGAAAGACACTCAATACACTACTGTCATCTTTTATTACTACATTATTTTACAACACACACTTTAACATTACATCAAATACACTCCTCTCAACAATGGACATTCACATCTTTCAAGAAGCATTTCCAACAATAACATTTTCAAAAATAACTACCGTAACAACTAACATACACTTCAAACATTTGCCCTCATATACATGTGCTTTCTACTACTGTTGATTTACAAACACAATTCTAACTAATATTACATAACATTGGCATCACATTACAACTTTCACATACAACATTTACACATACTTATTCACACTTCACATCCCGGGCAACGCCGGGTTTCTCAGCTAGTTATTTATAAATCGTGGAACAATAGATGACTATTTGTTGTAAAGGTTGGATAATAATGTTGAAAAGAAAGATGGAATAAAATGTAATACGATGTTGTTTAAAAATGGTTTGTTGTAAACACACCACAGTACAATGTATATTTTGGTGACATAACAGATGTAAAAATGTGAGGCGTGTGTCCTGCTAGGGTGTGAGGCGGCAGGTGGCGCGTGGGTTGTGAGTGCTGTCTGTGAGTGGGGGTCCTGCTAGGGTGTGAGGTGGCGGGTGGCGCGTGGGTTGTGAGTGCTGTCTGTGAGTGGGGGTCCTGCTAGGGTGTGAGGCGGCGGGTGGTGCGTGGGTTGTGAGTGCTGTCTGTGAGTGGGGGTCCTGCTAGGGTGTGAGGCGGTGGGTCAGTGATGTCGGTGCGTAGGGGCGGGAGGCAGCAGGTGTGTGTGGCGGCAGGTATGTGTCGAGTGTGGCGGGTGTCTGTTGAGTGCGTGCAGCGGCTGTGAGGCGGCGGGTGAAAGGCAGAGGCGGGCGGAGTAAGAGTGGGTGAAAGGCAGAGGCGGGTGGGCGCGAAAGCAGAGGCGGGGAGGCAGGAAGGCGGGCAGGAAGGCGAAGGGTGGTGGGAAGGGGTGGAGGAGAGGGGGGAAGGGGGGTGGGAAGGGGGCTGGGGGGTTGGAGGGGAGGAGGGAGAGGGAAAGGGGAGGAGGGGGGAGGGGAAGAGGAGGAGGGAGGGGAAGAGGAGGAGGATGGGGGAAAGGGGAGCGGAGGGGGGGAGGAAAGGGGAGCGGAGGGGGGGAGGAAAGGGGAGCGGAGGGGGGGAGGAAAGGGGAGCGGAGGGGTGGAGGAAAGGGGAGCGGAGGGGTGGAGGAAAGGGGAGCGGAGGGGTGGAGGAAAGGGGAGAGGAGGGGTGGAGGAAAGGGGAGCGGAGGGGTGGAGGAAAGGGGAGCGGAGGGGGGGAGGAAAGGGGAGCGGAGGGGGGGAGGAAAGGGGAGCGGAGGGGGGAGGAAAGGGGAGCGGAGGGGTGGAGGAAAGGGGAGCGGAGGGGGGGAGGAAAGGGGAGCGGAGGGGGGGAGGAAAGGGGAGCGGAGGGGGGGAGGAAAGGGGAGCGGAGGGGGGGAGGAAAGGGGAGGGGGGGAGGAAAGGGGAGCGGAGGGGGGGAGGAAAGGGGAGCGGAGGGGGGGAGGAAAGGGGAGCGGAGGGGGGGAGGAAAGGGGAGCGGAGGGGGGGAGGAAAGGGGAGCGGAGGGGGGGAGAAAGGGAGCGGAGGGGGGGAGGAAAGGGGAGCGGAGGGGGGGGAGGAAAGGGGAGCGGAGGGGGGGGAGGAAAGGGGAGGGGGAGGGGGAGGAAAGGGGAGCGGAGGGGGGGAGGAAAGGGGAGCGGAGGGGGGGAGGAAAGGGGAGCGGAGGGGGGAGGAAAGGGGAGCGGAGAGGGGGAGGAAAGGGGAGCGGAGGAGGGGAGGAAAGGGGAGCGGATGGGGGAAAGAAAGGGGATCGGAGGTGGGGGGAAAGGGGAGCGGAGGTGGGGGGAAAAGGGGAGCGGAGGTGGGGGGAAAGGGGAGCGGAGGGGGGGGGAAAGGGGAGCGGGAGGGGGGGGAAAGGGGAGCGGAGGGGGGGGGAAAGGGGAGCGGAGGGGGGGGGAAGGGGAGCGGAGGGGGGGGGGAAAGGGGAGAGGAGGGGGGGAAAGGGGAGAGGAGGGGGGGGAAAGGGGAGAGGAGGGGGGGGAAAGGGGAGCGGAGGGGGAAAGGGGGAGCGGAGGGGGGGGAGTGGAGGGGGGGAAAGGGGAGCGGAGGGGGGGGGGGGAAAGGGGAGCGGAGGGGGGGGGGAAAGGGGAGCGGAGGGGGGGGGGGAAAGGGGAGCGGAGGGGGGGAGGAAAGGGGAGCGGAGGGGGGGAGGAAAGGGGAGCGGAGGGGGGAGGAAAGGGGAGCGGAGGGGGGGAGGAAAGGGGAGCGGAGGGGGGGAGGAAAGGGGAGCGGAGCGGGGGGAGGAAAGGGGAGGGGGGCGGAGGGGGGGAGGAAAGGGGGAGCGGAGGGAGGGAGGAAAGGGGAGCGGAGGGGGTGAGGAAAGGGGAGCGGAGGGGGGGAGGAAAGGGGAGCGGAGGGGGGGGGAGGAAAGGGGAGCGGAGGGGGGAGGAAAGGGGAGCGGAGGTGGGGAGGAAAGGGGAGCGGAGGTGGGAGGAAAGGGGAGCGGAGGGGGGGAGGAAAGGGGAGCGGAGGGGGGGAGGAAAGGGGAGCGGAGGGGGGGGAGGAAAGGGGAGCGGAGGGGGGAGGAAAGGGGAGGGGAGGGGAGCGGATGGGGGAAAGAAGGGAGCGGAGGTGGGGGGAAAGGGGAGCGGAGGGGGGGGGAAAGGGGAGTGGAGGGGGGGGGAAGGGGAGCGGAGCGGGGGGGGGAAAAGGGGAGCGGAGGGGGGGGGGAAAGGGGAGCGGAGGTGGGGGGAAAGGGGAGCGGAGGGGGGGGGAAGGGGAGCGGATGGGGGGGGGAAAGGGGAGCGGATGGGGGGGAGAAAGGGGAGCGGATGGGGGGGAGAAAGGGGAGCGGGAGGGGGGAGAAAGGGGAGCGGGAGGGGGGAGAAAGGGGAGCGGGGGGGGAGAAAGGGGAGCGGGGGGGGAGAAAGGGGAGTGGGGGGGGAGAAAGGGGAGTGCGGGGGGGGAGAAAGGGGAGTGGGGGGGGGAGAAAGGGGAGTGGGGGGGGGAGAAAGGGGAGTGGGGGGGATCGACACACTGCTTGGACAGTTAAGGCAGGTGTCATTACGTCCCTCGTAACGCACACACAAAAAACGTCTGCTACAGCCGTGTATAACGCGGGGGAACTCTTCCCTAACTCCTCCTGTTGTCACCCTTCAAATCCCGGCACCAAACTTGGGCGCAATGACCTTGCAACAATTTGCCTCGCTACATCACCCCCTTGGCCTAATAAACATGCTATTACTATTAGTTCACATTAGCCCAAGGAAGGGGGGTTACATTTGTTGGGGGATCTGATTGAAAAATACAAAGTTCCCTGTGACTCGCGCTCCCCCCCCCCCCATGTTTCCCGTGACTCGCGGCTCGCGCCCCTGTTCCCCATGACTCACCCCCCGTTCCCCGTGACTCGCCCTCCCCCCCCGTTCCCCGTGACTCGCGCTCCCCCCCCCCCCCAGCGCCCGCTTGTCCCCCGATGTGCCGTCCGGCTGAGTGAGGCGTGCAGCCGGCGGCAGGAAGCGCCCTGTGTGGGCCTGTGGCGCGAGGCTGCGCGCCTGAAATGGGAGAGTTACTGGCGCCATAAGCTGAGGCGGGACACGCAGTGACTTACCTTAGGGGGTGGTAGCGCCAGGGAGGTAAGGGAGCGGCTGGGGTAGGAGGGCCGCGCTTCCCCTCCGTCTGGAGCTGGTGATGGGGGGGGACGGACAGAGTGGGGGGTGGTGTGTGTGTGTGTGTGTGTGTCCTGTCTGTATATGTGTGTGTGTGTCCTGTCTGTCTATCTGTGTCCTGTCTGTGTATCTCAGTGTGTGTGTCTCAGTGTGTGTGTATCTCAGTGTGTGTGTGTGTGTATCTGTGTGTGTCTCAGTGTGTGTTTATCTCAGTGTGTGTGTGTGTGTGTGTGTGTGTATCTGTGTGTGTCTCAGTGTGTGTGTATCTTTGTGTGTGTGTCTCCGTGTCCTGCCTGTGTGTGTATCCGTGTGTGTGTGTGTATCTCTGTGTGAGTGTATGTGTGTGTCCGGCCAATGAGAGGTGTGCGGGGGTTGGCCAAGGGAGCCAATGGGTTTGCCGCTAGGGACACAGGGAGGGACACAGGGAGACACATACAGACACGGCCACATAGAACACTTTCACAAATATATAGTAGATATATATATACTGAGCAGATCAACACGCCGACAAGCGTGTGAAGCAGAGACGCAGCGCAGCCTCTGAATACAGCCCCAGCGCGCGGGGCTTGTTCCTGAGGACAGAGATTTACCCCCCCTCTTCATCCCATATGTTGCCCTACCAATAGAAGTGACGATCGTGATCTGGACCATTAAAGTTTTTATATATGTACTGCACCGACACACTTTATTCGAGCAAATACCCGGTATGTACCTGGCAGATACCTGGAATGCGCCACTCCTCACCTCTGACAAGCCCCGTTGCATTTGCCTTCCCAGCCTGGGTTCATGCCTGGCTGATGGGCGGCTGATCTGTTAAATGATAATGATTAGGATTTAATAGGCTGCAATGCTTCGCGTGTCTACCAGATGGCATAAATTCATGAATTGTAATGCAGTATATATATATATACTGTGCAGTATTGCAGCCAGCGGGAATAAAATGCTTCAATCCCTGCTTGGAAAATAACTCAATGCACTCGGGCAGAAAACAGTCACAAACCTCAATACACCCGGGTATACCCGAATTCGTGGGACTAGCCAAGCTCGAATAAAGTGTGTCGCCAGTGTAAGTGCATATTATTATCTTTATTTGTTGTCAATACATATCATATCTCAATCTTGGTGCGCTTTTGTGTTTTTTCTTTTTTTCTGGGATTTGGTATCGCGGTTGGAGTTTTCCTGCTGGGATCCATATTGGAGGTGGGGGCAGACACCTTCAACACTAAGAGCTGCAAGAGATTAGAGAGGAACCACCATTCCACTATCCTAAAGAGCAAGAGCGCGGACTGGACTCAATTTTATATATATATATACTAGCTGAGAGACCCGGCGTTGCCCGGGATGTAATGTTCCCGTTCCTCTCTCCCTCCTCCCCCCTCTCTCTGTTTGTCCCCCATTCACATCAATCCAGTCCCCCCCCCCTCCCTCCCTCCTTTACAGCTTCATGTAGCGTGTGTGCGTCAGTCACTGTGTGTTTGCGCGCGCGTCAGTGAGTCTGAGGCAGAAACACAAACACACACAGACTGACTGACACACACACAGTCAGTGTGTGCGTGTGTGTGTGCCTCAGTCAGTGTGTGCGTGCATGTGTGCGTCAGTCAGGGTTTGTGTGCGCGTCAGTCAGTGTGTGCGTGCGGCAGTCAGTCAGTCAGTGTGTGTGCGCGTGCGGCAGTCAGTGTGGGGGTGTGTGGGGGTGTGTGTGCACGTGCGGCAGTCAGTGTGCGCGCGTCAGTCGGTGTGTGTGTGTCAGTCTGTGTGTGTGTGTCAGTCGGTGTGTGTGTCAGTCAGTGTGTGTGTCAGTCAGTGTGTGTGTCAGTCAGTGTGTGTGTCAGTCAGTGTGTGTGTGTGTGTGTGTGTGTGTGTGTGTGTGTGCGCGCGTCAGTTAGTGTGTGTGTGTGAGCCAGTGTGTGTGTGTGAGTCAGTGTCAGTGTGTCAGTCAGTGTGTGTGTGTCAGTCAGTGTGTGTGTGTGTGTCAGTCAGTGTGTGTGCGCGCGTCAGTTAGTGTGCGTGCGTCAGTCAGCGTGTGTGTGTGTCAGTAAGTTGTGTGTGTCAGTCAGTGTGTGGGAGGTGATGTGAGTGGAGCGCCGGGGAGGGGAGCACCAGGGAGGGGAGTCAGGGGAGGCGAGGCGTCAAAGGCAGGGAGGGGGGCGTCAAAGGCAGGGGGGGGGCGTCAAAGGGAGGGGGGGCATCAAAGGGAGAGGGGAGGGTGGCGTCAAAGGCAGGGGGGGGCGTCAAAGGCAGGGGGGGGGCGTCAAAGGGAGGGGGGGCATCAAAGGGAGAGGGGAGGGTGGCGTCAAAGGCAGGGGGGGTGGCGTCAAAGGCAGGGGGGGTGGCGTCAAAGGCAGGGGGGGGCGCCTCAAAGGCATGGATTCCTCCAACTGCATTTCCTTACCTAGCAGCATTAAGTCCCTGCCGCCCTCCTCCTGCTCCTCGGGGATGTTGAGCCGTAGAGAGCGTGCTCTGGGAGGTGGGGGGTAGGTGGGGAGGGGGGGATGAGGGGGGGAGAAGTGGGGGGGAGGGGAAGTGGGGGAGCGACACACGCGACACGTACCTGTAGTTCCGGGCACCGCCATCTTCTCACTGGGCGCCGCGAGGGAGGAAGGGGGTCCTTCCGGGCGCCGCCATCTGTTCCAGTTGGAGCGGCGGCGGGGAGGGAGAGAGGTGAGTTGTAGCGGCAAGGGAGAGAGAGACCTGGCGTTGCCCGTGAGTAAAATTTCCCGCTCCCTTCTCTCTCCGTGTTCCCCAGAGGGGAGGGACGAACAGTGGACAGGAGGGGGGGGGATGAACAGTGGACAGGAGGGTGTGGGGACGGACAGTGGACAGGAGGGGGGGGACGGACAGTGGACAGGATGGGGGGACAGTGGACAGGAGGGGGGGACAGTGGACAGGAGGGGGGGACGGACAGTAGACAGGAGGGGGGGACAGTGGACAGGAGGGGGGGGCAGTGGACAGGAGAGGGGGAGGGGGGGAGGG
Organism: Ascaphus truei; assembly: GCF_040206685.1. Lineage (NCBI taxonomy): Eukaryota > Metazoa > Chordata > Amphibia > Anura > Ascaphidae > Ascaphus > Ascaphus truei. The sequence goes on from NW_027456871.1 coordinate 104,376, forward strand.
AGGTGGACAGGAAGGGGGGGCAGTGGACAGGAGGGGGGGCAGTGGACAGGAGAGGGGGGGGGAGGTGGACAGGAGGGGGGGAAGGTGGACAGGAGGGGGGGAGGTGGACAGGAGGGGGGAGGTGGACAGGAGGGGGGGCGGTGGACAGGAGAGGGGGGGAGGTGGACAGGAGGGGGGAGGTGGACAGGAGGGGGGAGGTGGACAGGAGGGGGGGAGGCGGTGGACAGGAGGGGAGGAGGTGGATAGGAAGGGGGGGCAGTGGACAGGAAGGGGGGGCAGTGGACAGGGGGGGCAGGACAGAGGGGGGGGGAGTGGGGCAGTGGACAGGAGGGGGGGGGCAGTGGACAGGAGGGGGGGCAGTGGACAGGAGGGGGGGGCAGTGGACAGGAGGGGGGGCAGTGGGACAGGAGGGGGGGGGATGAACAGTGGACAGGAGGGTGTGGGGACGGACAGTGGACAGGAGAGGGGGACGGACAGTGGACAGGATGGGGGGAGACAGTGGACAGGAGGGATGACAGTGGACAGGAGGGGGGGGACGGACAGTAGACAGGAGGGACGGACAGTGGACAGGAGGGACGGACAGTGGACAGGAGGGGGGGAAGTGGACAGGAGAGGGGGAGGGAGGTGGACAGGAGGGGGCAGTGGACAGGAAGGGGGGGCAGTGGACAGGAGGGGGGGGCAGTGGACAGGAGAGGGGGGGGAGGTGGACAGGAGGGGGGGGAGGTGGACAGGAGGGGGGGGAAGGTGGACAGGAGGGGGGAGGTGGACAGGAGGGTGGGAGGTGGACAGGAGGGGGGGGTGGTGGACAGGAAGGGGGGGCAGTGGACTGGAGGGGGCAGTGGACAGGAGGGGGGGGGGCAGTGGACAGGAGGGGGGGCAGTGGACAGGAGGGGGGGGGTCAGTGGACAGGAGGGGGGGGCAGGTGGACAGGAGGGGGGGGGGCAGTGGACAGGAGGGGGGGCAGTGGACAGGAGGGGGGGGGCAGTGGACAGGAGGGGGGGCAGTGGACAGGAGGGGGGGGCAGTGGACAGGAGGGGGGGGGGCAGTGGACAGTGAGACACACACACACACACACACGTGTCTCAGTTATGCGCCTTTTCTCAGTTCCGTTTGGCGCCAGAGGGGTGGGGGAGCGACACCTATCTGTACTTCCGGCGCCGCCATTATCTGACTCGGCGCCGCGAGGGAGGAACGGGGTCCGCCATCTTACGCGCCGCGTGGCAGCTGCTGTTCCCCCGCCGGGGGGGGGAGAGGGTGATGCCGCTGGGGAGGGGGGAGAGGTGATTGGGGAGGGGGAGAGGTGATGCCGCTGGGGAGGGGGAGAGGTGATTTGGAGCGGGAGGGGGAGAGGTGATTTGGAGCGGGGAGGGGGGAGAGGTGATTTGAGCGGGGAGGGGGGAGAGTGATTTGGAGCGGGGAGGGGGGAGAGGGTGATTTGGAGCGGGGAGGGGGGAGAGGTGATTTGGAGCGGGGAGGGGGGAGAGGTGATTTGGAGCGGGGAGGGGGAGAGTTGAGTTTGAGCGCTGCTGGGAGGGGGAGAGGTGATGCCGCTGGGAGGGGGAGAGGTGATTTGGAGCGGGGAGGGGGAGAGGTGATTTGGAGCGGGGAGGGGGGAGAGGTGATTTGGAGCGGGGAGGGGGAGAGGTGATTTGGAGCGGGGAGGGGGGAGAGGTGATTTGGAGCGGGGAGGGGGGAGAGGTGATTTGGAGCGGGGAGGGGGGAGAGGTGATTTGGAGCGGGGAGGGGGAGAGGTGATGCCGCTGGGGAGGGGGGAGGTGATGCCGCTGGGGAGGGGGAGAGGTGATGCCGTTGGGGAGGGGGAGAGGTGATTTGGAGCGGGGAGGGGGAGAGGTGATTTGGAGCGGGGAGGGGGGAGGTGATTTGGAGCGGGGAGGGGGAGAGGTCATGCCACTGGGGAGGGGGAGAGGTGATGCCGCTGGGGAGCGGGGAGGTGATTTGGAGCGGGGAGGGGAGAGGTGATGCCGCTGGGGAGGGGGAGAGGTGATGCCGCTGGGGAGGGGGAGAGGTGATGCCGCTGGGGAGGGGGAGAGGTGATTTGGAGCAGGGAGGGGGGAGAGGTGATTTGGAGCGGGGAGGTGTGTGTGTGTGTGTGGTTTTTTTTTGGACCTTTGGCCCGTCATTCCGCCTCAGGCCAATGAGAGGTGTGGGGGGCGGGCCAAGGGGGTGGTGTGAGTGTGTGAGGCCAATGAGAGGTGTGCGGGGGCGGCCGGGCCTAGGGACCAATGAGATTGCCCCTAGGGACACCGGACATCCAGGCAGGCAAACATACAGTGCTTTCACTAATATAGTATAAGATATATATATATAGATATCTATATCTATATATATACACACTATTAAGGTTATGGTGGGTAAAAAAGTGACAAAAACCCTCCACAGTAAAGCATAAAGCAACTGCAAATATTACTGTATGTTCATTTGCATGTCTTAGACAGGTCTGCAACCCTGTCTTTCCCCATTGTCACCCAGCATACAGCGCTTCCACTGCAGCAAGGGATTCTGGGAAATGACATGCAAATGAACACTCAGTGCCACCTTTTGTCTCAAGCTCGTATTACACAAGCCAATCCTCAAGCCAATGCACACTGTTTTAAACACAGCTTTTAGACAGAGGCCGGGATGAGATGCAAAGCCATTAAACCCACTCACAGACATGTTTCAACTTTTTTTTTTTTTTTTTTTACTTTTTTATTCAACAACTTTTTTAAGTTTACAGACTTTTTTGGAAACCAAAAAAACACACCATAGTGACAACAGTCACCCAACATTAGAAAGACACCAAAACATAATATATTTACATTTTCTTCCTTCATCCTTCAGATATATACAAACACAAAGATAAACTTTTCAGAAGGGAAAAAAAAAACATAACTTTACGAAAAAACCCTATAACCAAAACATCATACAAAGATAAGAACCATATACTTCAAGATTCTTTCATTTAAAAACAAAAACCCTTTCTCTATTCTCAAGTGATGCGATCATATGTTTTAATTCTTTCTCCATACGTTCCAAACCTCTTACTTTCCTCTAACTGGAATCCAGACATCACACTTTTTTCATACCCGTCCCTTGCCTCTTTCACATCCCAATATCTCCGCCCAAATCCCCTCGCAAGTTGATTGTGCAAAACCTCTTCCTTTGTAAGCCCTACTTCATCCTTTCCCTGGGTGCTCCTCCCCTTACTATCTCCCGCAGAATTTGCCTCTTTTGCCTGTACAATCCCTTTTTTGCCTGCCTTTTCTTCACTTTCGTTCCCACTTACTCCACTTACACTTCTCTGTATTTTAGTTCCCTCCACGCTTATCTGACTTTTTTGTGAGGACGAGCTGTTGCTCTCGCTACTCTCTTTCTCCCTCACCTCTCCCCTAGCCTCTTTTATTTTAACCCACTGTACATGCTCCTTTTTTAATTCTTCATATTGCTCTTTTGTCAGATGTTTTCTTTGGTACATCATTTTTTCCAATCTTTCTATTATCTGTTCATCACTACTACCCCGATGCTGCTTCCGGAAAATACCCACCCAAAACAGAACATCTCCCACTGCGTTCTCAAATTGTTCCATTTTCTCTTTTAGGGTTACCTTCCCTGATACTTTTTTAACTTTACCCTCTACACCCTTCTCTCTAGGCTCCACTTTACTCTGGCAATCCTTATGATCCTTTGTTTCTATCCCTTGCGAAGACTCGTTTTTGCTTCCACTAACAACAAATCCTTTACACTTACTCTTTCCCTCTTTACCTTTTCCACTCGCACCACCAGGGCCTGCCTTCTCCTCAGTTTCTTGCGCTTCCCTATCTAACTTCTTATTTTCCTCTTTTCCTTTACTTACGGTCTGTTCCTCTTCCCCACTCCCGTCAATACTGGACAAATCCAGCGCACAAAACTTTGACTTCGTCACCTTATCTTGCCGTAGCTCACTCTTCCCCATCATTGTCACTTTGTAAACTTTGTTTTTGTGCCCCTTTCTTGGGTCCGCTCGTGTCCATTATTTCCACTTCCACCTCCCCCTCTATTGGGCCACTTGCTAGCATTTCTTCTCTTCTTAAATCCTCCTCATACATTGCTGTTATAGCCGGATCAAGCCCTCCCTCTTGGGAACTCTGCATCTCACAAATTCCCAGACCCTCAACTGTCTCTTCCTCTTCTTCTAGCACACTGTCCCCTTTAGCTGTCTGGGCATATGTCCTTTTAGTGCACTGCCGTGCCAAGTGTCCTTCCTCTCCGCATAGATGGCATCTCTTAGGGACTCCACAGTTGGCTGCAGTATGTCCCTCTTCCCCGCAATTACGGCACACAATTCCCGTTTTCCTGCAACCCTCCTTTGTATGTCCATAAGTGTGGCAATGCCTGCAATATAGAGGCTGTCCCGAGTAAAACAAAAATCCTCTGTCTCCTCTGATATTGAACATGGCCGGTGGGTGTGTCACTCCTTCCGCACATGATGGATCCCGTCTCAACCGTACCCAGAAACGTCTCTTCCCGTTGAACATGCCATATGGGTTTTTAAGTTCTTCACCTCCTCTGAACATTTCACAATACCGTTTCAAAAAAGTCACAATCTCCTCTTTCCTTGCATACGGATTGTACATGTGAAGTACAAGTGGTCTCTCCTCCAGCATAAAACTTGGAATTACCTTGATGCCATTTAAGATCGGGTCACCAGACTTCTCCTTGCACTTTTCAAAAGTGCACCAAACATCCGCTTCTTGATGACAGGTCAGGTCATAAATCCCCTGTGCAGGGAAATCCTGAAGGCAGAAGATCCTCTCAGTGTCCAGACCGATCAATTGCTTCAGCACCTTCTCCACTATCCACAGCAGGTTCACTCGACTTCTCTCGGTCTCCTCGATCAGGAACCGAATGGAATTGCGCATTCCAGCTTGCGATGTCATCTCTGCTCTCCCAAGCTCAGGTGCGGCACCCCAAAAGCAGCAAGGGACTTTAGCCAGTAAAGGCGATGTCCCAGGGCAAAGGTGCCGGCCCCTCACTTCCGCATCCGCTCGCTCAGAACCGCTCACTCAGGATCACTCCTCTTAGCTCGAGATGGCGTGCCCCCCCAAAAGCAGCAGGAGTCTTTAGTCCCCGAAGGGACGATGACTCAAGGCCAAGGGGACACAGGCTCAGCTTTTTTTTTTTTTTTTTCTTTTTAAATGTTTTATTCACATAACATATATTTACAAACAGAAAATGAGAACTTTTCCAAAAGATACTAAATCACATAATTACATTTCTTCAAAAACACATACTGTAAATACATTACTTTCTTTACAAAAAAGGTCAGAATTTATCTTGTCATTCCACAGCTTTTCCTTCTAAACACACAACAACAAAACCACTTTTCCACACCTTCAACTAACACCACCTACATTCGCATATTCTCCCTGTATATACTATTCTCATTACATTTTCTTTCTCTTTTTCCTCTTCATTTCTTTACATAATGTTATACCTCTATTCCTTTTCTAAACCTCCTTTCTTTATTTTTGCTTTCTTTTTCTGTTTTTTTCTGCTTTTCCTGCTTTTTAACATACACCCATTCCATTATTTCCTCCCCATTTACAATCCCCACAAACTCCAAAACTTTTTCCACCTCTTCCCCTGAACAAAACTCTTCTCTCCTCCTCTCCTCTTCTTTTGCTTTACAGGATGCTGCTTCTACCTCTGCTACATGTCTAATTATCCAATCGTCCTCACAGTCTTCCTCCACTAACTTTTCCCTTTCCACAGAAAGACCCTTCTTACTTCCCCTCTCAATCTCTACCTCCTCCTCTACTCTTGGCTGACATTCTTCATTCTCTTTTTAATCACACAGAAAGTCACAAAATAACCTCTCCTCTGTTGTAAGCTGATATACTTCCTTCTCTTCAGACTCACACAATATTTCACTCACAAACTCCAAAACTTTTCCCGCCTCTCCTTCTTTTCCCTTTCCATCCTCACTGACATAACCTCTGAGCTGACCTTTCTCACTATTCTGCACCTGTACATTAGTCTTTTCCGGACTCTGTCTCATCATTTGTCTAGCACGATTACCCACAATTGATGACATCGTACTTGTCCTTTTTGTGCACCAAATCTCACTCTTCTTTAAACACTTTCTCGCCAAATGTCCAGACTCATAGCAAAAGTCACATTTCTTTTGTACTCTGCATTTTGCAGCCACATGACCCTCTTTACCACAGTTGTGACACACCATTCCCACCTCCCCACATCTCTCTTCCAAATGTCCATATTGTTGACAGTTCTTACATCTCTTGGGTTGGCCCCAATATTCCAAAAAGCCATTTTTCCCACCCACCTTGAAAACAGCAGGGGGGTGCATCACTCCCCCTGCACATGCTGGGTCCGGTCTTAGACGTACGTGAAATTCCCGCTTGCCATTAAATATCCCATAGCAATTCAAAAGTTCTTCACCATCTCTTACAGTTGCACAATAATGTCTCAAAAACAAGGCTATCTCCTCCTTCTTCACAAAAGGATCATACATGTGCACAATTATGCTTCTTTCCTCCAACAAAAAACTTGGGATAACACTGATCCCCTTCATCCTCTGGTCACTTGCGTTTTTCTTGCATCTCTCATATGCACTCAAGCAGTCCTCCTCCTTGCGGAAGGTCACATCAAAGATTCCCTCTTCCTGGAAGTCCTGCAGACAGTAGACTTGTGCAATCTTCATCTCCACCAGGTCAATCAAGATCTCCTCCACGATATACTGGAGTCTCACCTGGGCTCTCTCCGCCTCAACCACCAGGAATCTGATGGTCTGCTTTCGGTTCTCCATCGCCGCCGTCTTTGTCCTCGTCATCCTGAGCTTCGGTGCGACGCCCTAATAGCAGCAGGGGGGTTAAGTCTATTATGGCGATCCCCCCAGGCAAAGGCGTCGGCCCGTCACTCTCTCTCTCTCCTGCTCACGTGCTTGTCCGCTCCTGACCGCCCCGTGCTCAAGCTGTCATGCTCCGTCTGTCCAACCATCAAGGATCTGGTGCGGCACCCCAAAAGCAGCGAGGGGGTTTAGTCCATCAGGACGATCCCCCAAGGCCAAGGCGCCGGCCCTTCACCATCTCTCTCTCTCTCTCTCTCTCCTTGTCCGCTCTTGATCACCTCCCGCTGCCTGAGATGGCGTACCCCCCTAATAGCAGCATGAGTCTTAAGTCCCTTCCGGAACGATGACTCAAGGCCAAGGGGGCACAGTCTCAGCTACACCGCTGTTTCGACCTTGATGGGTCTCATCAGTGTGGGGTTGGTCTTAATGGCAAAGCAGGTTTGACACTAGACTAGGTAATCACCACTACTATTAAGGTTATGGTGGGTAAAAAAGTGACAAAAACCCTCCACAGTAAAGCATAAAGCAACTGTAAATATTACTGTATGTTCATTTGCATGTAAAGGTAATCCCAAATTTTATGCTGGAGGAGAGACCACTTGTACTTCACATGTACACTCCGTATGCAAGGAAAGAGGAGATTGTGTGTTTTTTGAAACGGTATTGTGAAATGATTAGAGGAGGTGAAGAACTAAAAAATCCGTATGGCATGTTCAACGGGAAGAGACGTTTCTGGGTACGGTTCAGACGGGATCCATCATGTGCGGGAGGAGTGACACACCCACCGGCCATGTTCAATATTAGAGGAGACAGAGGATTTTTGTTTTACTCGGGACAGCCTCTATATTGCAGGCATTGCCACACTTATGGACATACAAAGGAGGGTTGCACCAGAACGGGAACTGTGTGCCGTAATTGCGGGGAAGAGGGACATACTGCAGCCAACTGTGGAGTCCCTAAGAGATGCCATCTATGCGAAGAGGAAGGACACTTGGCACGGCAGTGCACTAAAAGGACATATGCCCAGGCAGCTAAAGGGGACAGTGTGCTAGAAGAAGAGGAAGAGACAGTTGAGGGTCTGGGAATTTGTGAGATGGAGAGTTCCCAAGAGGGAGGGCTTGATCCGGCTATAACAGCAATGTATGAGGAGGATTTAAGAAGAGAAGAAATGCTAGCAAGTGGCCCAATAGAGGGTTTGGCGGGTTCTATAAGTGATATCGTGGAGAAAAAAGAGGAAGATCTCTTCCTGGACTCCTTGGCCCAGAAACTGGAGGTGGGGGGAGGGGAGGAGATGGGAGCAGTGCATCAGAAAGATGCGGGGGAGGGGGAAATACGGTCATTGAGTGTGGTGGAACCTAGCTGGGCGGAAAGTATGGAGTTTCAAGATGCACAGAGGGGGAGGGAAGGTCCCCAAGATGTCTTGGAGGAGGAAATGGAAATAGGAGGGAAAAAAGCTGAAAAGCGTAAAAATCTGCAAGGGATAGAAACAAAAGAAGATAAGGATAGCCAGAGTAAAGGGGAGTCTAGAGAGGAAGGTGTAGAGGGTACAGTTGTAAAAGTATCAGGGAAAGTAACCCTAAAAGTGAAGATGGAACATTTTGAAGACGCAGTGGGAGATGTTCTATTTTGGGTTGGTATTTTTCGGAAGCAGCATGCGGGGAGTAGTGAGGAACAGATAATAGAAAGATTAGAAAAACTGATGTACCAAAGAAAACAGCTGACAAAAGAGCAGTATGAAGAATTAAAAAAGGAGCATGTACAGTGGGTTAAAATAAAAGAGGCTAGGGGAGAGGTGAGAGAGAAGGAGAGAAGTGAGGGCAATAGCTCGTCCTCACAAAGCCAGATAAGCGTGGAGGGAACTAAAATACAGAGAAGTGTAAGTGGAGTAAGTGGGAATGAAAGTGATGGAAAGGCAGGCCAACAGAGTGGGGGTGAAGGGGGAGAGATTAGGGAAAGTAAAGGGGGAAAAGGAGAAAAGGCAGGCCTTAGTGGAAGAACAAAAGTAAGTTATGAAAGCGAGAGAGAAAGGAAGGCGAGGGAGTGGCATGTAAAAGAGGTGATAAATAATATAAATAAAGAGGCAGGTGACGTAGGGTTAAATGTTTCAAAAACGGAATGGCTGAAAGTACAGTTCCCAAAAGCAGGGGTGTCTAAAGAGGAAGTAAGAAAATTAGAAATACAATGTAGTACGTATCATATCCGTGAGGCGTTAGAGAAATTGCTGGGACACGTGAAGTAATTAGATGCAATGTTAAATGTCCTGTGGAAAGTACGAAAAGTCGTGTGTAGAAATGGGAAGTAACCATATTTTTTTGTATTGAGTGTGTTTGGTAGTAGATGCACAGATGATGCCTTGGAATGTGTTGTTTTGTTTGGCTTTTTAGAATGGTTTTGTGCCTTTGGGTTGGTTTTTGTCTTGGCAATATAAGGATTGTATAGTGATGTTTTCGGTTTATTATTTTCTGTAAAATGATACTAAATGGTTGTTAATATGTGAACCGTAAAAAAAAAAAAAAAAATGTCTGTGAGTGGGTTTAATGGCTTTGCATCTCATCCCAGCCTCTGTCTAAAAGCTGTGTTTAAAACGGCATGCATTGGCTTGAGGATTGGCTTGTGTAATACGAGCTTGAGACAAAAGGTGGCACTGAGTGCTCATTTGCATGTCATTTCCCAGAATCCCTTGCTGCAGTGGAAGCGCTGTATGCTGGGTGACAATGGGGAAAGACAGGGTTGCAGACCTGTCTAAGACATGCAAATGAACATACAGTAAAATTTACAGTTGCTATATATATATACACACATATATGTACCCCTCAGTTTTATACAGTCATGGTGTTCATCATGTGTGGGACGCAGAGCCCAGAACCTAATGTCATGTTAGCATCAGAAAGTCACAGTAATAACTCAGCACTCACCCATGTAACACCTTCTCTGGTAGCTCTCTGTCTGTGTCTCTATCTACCTTTCTGTCTCCTGCATGACCAGGGAGGTTGCGAGGGACCCCCTCCCCCTCCCACTTGGAACCGGTACCCACATATAACAGACGAGTAATGACAGACTCAGTTTGGAGGTATAAAAGGCCGCGGCTTTGTTTATTAACAATCATAATACTGGAGTAAGCGCTAGTCCAAGCCAGAGTGGGGTCAGAGGGTCAGCCAGGCCTTGGCCTTCTGCCCCCGTACCCAGCCGACCCCTAAAGAGCCGGCCGTTGTCGCGAGTGGGTTCCCGGGTGTCACGTTAGCTTGACCCCGCCCAATCGCTCCTACCCCCGGGCGACGCCCGCCCCGAGCCCATCTGGCAAGGACAAGCACTTACCCCCGAACTGCCGCCGCGACAGTGGCAAAATGACCAACTGGAGCCTCCTGAAGGAACTTCAGTCCTTTGTTTCTCGGGTGGTCTTCGGACACTGCCCTGTAAAATATGATGGTACATGTTACAGCTTACAGGTAGTACAGACAGCTTATCACCAAGGGAATTGTAACTACTCCACAGAGTGGCCGGGGGCAAGCATCTGCCCCCGACTGTCTTGCTAATGGGGTGGGTGGGTGGGAACTTCGCAGCAGACCGGGAGCAGAATGGAAGATTCAGCTCCCGGCTGCCACTTTTGTACTGCCCTAGGCCTGTCCCCCCCCCCCCCCAGGGGGGGCCGCGACGGCGGCCCAGAGATCCCAGCGAGGTGAGGGGGGAGGGGGGCTTGCCCCCTTGTCATGGGCTTCCCTCGCCTAATTGGCTGGAGGGATTGCTTGACCAGGGAGGCTGCGAGGGACCCCCTCCCACTTGGAAACGGTACCCACATATAACAGACAAGTAATGACAGACTCAGTTTGGAGGTATAAAAGGCCGCGGCTTTGTTTATTAACAATCATAATACTGGAGTAAGCGCTAGTCCAAGCCAGAGTGGGGTCAGAGGGTCAGCCAGGCCTTGGCCTTCTGCCCCCGTACCCGGCCGACCCCTAAAGAGCCGGCCGTTGTCGCGAGTGGGTTCCCGGGTGTCACGTTAGCTTGACCCCGCCCAATCGCTCCTACCCCCGGGCGACGCCCACCCCGAGCCCATCTGGCAAGGACAAGCACTTACCCCCGAACTGCCGCCACTCACGGCTCTATTTAAACCTCCTTAAATTAGACCGTGCCGCCAACCCCGCAAGGACCCTCTCCAGCCCCTCCTGCAATTTGTTATTGAACAAGTCTGCCCCTATCTCGGATAAGTGTGTGCCGTCGGCCGGGAACAGGCCAGTTGACTTGTTGTCGAACTCGGGATGGGTGATCTGCCATCCCCCACACTGCGTCACAAACTTCCACACCATCTTGTTCAGTTTGACCCGCGCTCGGTCGATGGCGCCCGGTGCCCTTGCGCCCCTCCACACTCTCCTGCACAATATGTCCGACCAAACGATCTGTACTTCTGGCCAACGGGCGAGCATGAGGGCTAGGTCGTGTTTTATTGAATTAACCAGCTCGAAGTAGCGTCGAGCGGCCAGGTCGTGTCCCCCGACGTGGAGGAGCAAGATCTGCGGCGCCTTCCTATCCCTGCCCATCACCATTAGCCGCGGGAGCAACTGAGCCCACCGCAGCCCCCTACCTCCCCCCCATACCACATTTGCCTCCTCCGTTCGCAACCCGAGGTTAGCCCCGCATGGGCGTTTGACGGCCCACTTCTCTGCCCAGTGTATAAGCGAGTCTCCGATTATCCAAGTGGGTGCGGCGTCTGTGAAGGCATAAAGAGGATGAGGGGGTTTATCCAAGCACGCTAAATACCAGATAATGCGGGCCTGATATAGGACCGGTATCTGTTAGACTTCCATCGCCCTATCTTTTGTACAAAAAATGCAATGACCCGGCGCTTCAGGCTACAACAATACCCCAGTCCAATGATTAGTCCATATAGATATGGAAAGTTCTTTTCAATATTCCAGCTGATGGAGCGATGGTGATCCAATTGCTGGCTGCTGGTTCCGAACTCCTCCTAGTATGTAATGGACAAAAAGGAAAAGACCATTGCGCAGCCACAAGAATCCATAAATAACTCCACAACAGATTAAAGTAATGAACTTACAGACTTGCTGTGTTATTGTTCCTTTGAGACAATCTGTGCTTTTAACCTCTTCTCTTCCAGATATCACGAATCCCACGTGTTGTATGTCTATCCTCCAGGTTTTCTGTCTGTTCACAGCATTACCACTTGGTCATAGTTCCCATGTGTTCCCAGAAAGGAAATAACATGAAAGATGATGGTGCAGATTGATAAAAATTTATTACAATAAAAATAAAAAACAGCCAAGGGCTTACTCACATAAACCAGGCTGTGTAAAAACAGCTGACAACGTGCCGTCCGCAGCTTGATACAATCAGGTAGGCAGGCTTCTGGGAGGATAGTGCTATTGTTTGCAAACCCTGAAGTGGCGTCTAACTCTCAGTAGTTACTCTGCGAGATTTGCCCCCTCTATTTGCTATAGCTTCCTCTATCTCAGCTTGAGGTGGCCAGCACTGCAGAATGTGCTCTGCTCACCTCTCTGGGTAACTGCCGTCAGCCCGCGCTAAGCCTCGTGATGTCACACTCTGGCGTCTCTCCTGATCTCTATGCTCCTGCTTCTGAAGACCGTGTCAGTTCTAGCTCCTCCCTACTCCATACGCGTTTCGTGACGCAATGTGGTCACTTCATCAGTGGATGAGGGGGGGAGTTGCTACCTACTGATATATATACCCTGGAAGGTGATGAATACTAATTGCAAATTAATTGATTAAAAGCGAATAAACTGATTAAAATTGCACACATCTACTTACATGATAAAAGCCACTAGGGAATCATCCCTGGGATTAAGTGGCAATGCACCAAGCTCATAGACATAACATTTCTTACCATTCCACATAAAAATAATAATAATGAAAACAATTATTACATGATTGATCATTACATACAGCAGTGGGGGGTCACTTCAATCTATCAAAAAGGAGGCCAGATCGAAGTCTATATTTAAACCATGCGGTGACAAGGTTTTGAGGGTATAAATCCAGAAGGTCTCCCTTCTGGATAAATGGGTCAGCCTGTCACCTCCTCTCCAATTGGCCTTTGGGCATTCTATGCCCCTACATGTCAATCCCTCTGGGTTTTGGTTGTGTTTGCTTTTAAAGTGGTTTGACACACTATGAGTTTCCAACCCCCTTTTTATGTTGTACTAGCTGAGAGACCCGGCGTTGCCCGGGATGTAACTGCGTAATAGGTAGTATTATTTATAAATGGTGGAACAATAGGTGACTATTTGTTGGAAAGGTTGGATAATAATGTTGAAAAGAAAGATGGAAGAAAATGTAATACGATGTTGTATAAAAATGGTTTATTGTAAACACACCACAGTACAATGTATATTTTGGTGACATAAGTGATGTGAAAATGTGAGGCGTGTGTCGTGCTAGGGTGTGAGCGTGTGTGAGGCGGCGGGTGGGTGTTCAGTACGGGTGGCGCATGGGTAGTGAGTGCTGGCTGTGGGTCGGGGTCCTGCTAGGGTGTGAGGCGGCGGGTGTGTGGCGAGTGCGGGTGACAGCTGGTCAGTGATATTGTTGCGTAGGGGCAGGATGCGGCAGGTGTGTGTCGAGTGTGTGGGGTGGGTGAGAGGCGGCGGGTGTGTGTCGAGTGGCGGGTGTCTGTTGAGTGCGTGCGGCGGCTGTGTGGCACAGGGGTGTGAGCGGTGGGCGGGTGAAAGGCAGAAGTGCGGGTGGGCGAAAGGCAGAGGCAGGAGGGCGGACGAAAGGCATTGAAGGAGGGGAGGTGAGGTCGGAGGGGTGGTGGGGGGTGGTGAGGGGAGGTGAAGGGGGGCGGAGGTGAGGAGGATGGGTGGTGAGGGGGGGATGGTGAGGGGAGGTGAAAGGGGGGCGGAGGGGAGGTGAAGGGGGGGCGGAGGGGAGGTGAAGGGGGGGCGGAGCGGAGGTGAAGGGGGGGGCGGAGGGGAGGTGAAGGGGGGGCGGAGGGAGGTGAAGGGGTGGCGGAGGGGAGGCGGAGGGGGGGCGGAGGGGAGGTGAAGGAGGGGCGGAGGGGAGGTGAAGGGGGTAGGTGGGAAGGGTGGAGGTGGGGGGCTGGGGGGAGGGGGGAGGTGAAGGGGGGGTGAGGGTAGATGAAGGGGGGTGAGGGTAGATGAAGGGGGGGTGGAGGGTAGATGAAGGGGGGTGGTAAGGGGGGGGAGGTGGTAGGAAGGGGGGGAGGTGGTGGGAAGGTGGGAAGGGGGGGAGGTGGTGGGAAGGGGGGGAGGTGGTGGGAAGGGGGGGGAGGTGGTGGGAAGGGGGGGAGGTGGTGGGAAGGGGGGGGAGGTGGTGGGAAGGGGGGGAGGTGGAGGGAAGATGGGAAGGGGGGGGGGTGGGGAGGTGGGAAGTTGTAAGGGGGGAGTGAAGGGGGGTGGGGGTGGAGGTGGGGGTGAAGGGGGCGGTGAAGGTGGGGGTGGAGGGGAGGTGAAGGTAGGGGTGGAGGGGAGGTGAAGGTAGGGGTGGAGGGGAGGTGAAGCGGGGGTGGAGGGGAGGTGAAGCGGGGGTGGAGGGGAGGTGAAGCGGGGGTGGAGGGGAGGTGAAGGGGGGGGGGTGGAGGGGAGGTGAAGGGGGGGGGTGGAGGGGAGGTGAAGGGGGGGTGGAGGGGAGGTGAAGGGGTGGAGGGTAGGTGAAGGGGGGGTGAAGGGGGGGAGGTGAAGGGGGGGGGTGGAGGGGGGGGTGGAGGGGAGGTTAAGGGGGGGGTGGAGGGGAGGTTAAGGGGGGGGTGGAGGGGATTTTAAGGGGGGGGGGGTGGAGGGGAGGTTAAGGGGGGATGGAGGGGAGGTGGAGGGAGGGGAGGTGGAGGGGATGTGGAAGGGAGGGGAAGGTGGGTGAGGGGAGGTGAAGACCGCTCACTCACCCGTCCGGCCGTTCCCTCACCCGTCCGGCAGATCCCACGTGGATCTGAGGTGGGAGGCAGCGTGTTGTGGCCGCTCCCCCGCTGTGTCCCTGGCGCACGCTCGCTCACTCTGCTCCCCCGCTGACTGTAGCAGCGCCGGGGGGGGGGGGGGGGGGGTGGAGGGGAAGTGAGTGAGGGAAGATGAAGGGGGGTGAGGGGAGGTGAAGGCCGCTCACTCACCCGTCCGGCAGCTCCCTCACCCGTCCGGCAGCTCCCACGTGGAGGGGGGGGGGTGAAAGCGCGGGAAACAGGGAGAGGCGGAGGAAGAGGCGGAGCCTCCGGGACCGGTGGGGAAGAGAGCGGGAGATGTGCGGCTAACACTGTGAGCCCCGTTAATGTATGTAACACCGTGTGTGTGTGTGTGTGTGTGTGTGTGTGTGTATAGTGATGTGTGTGTGTGTATAGTGATGTGTGTGTGTATAGTGATGTGTGTGTGTGTGTATAGTGATGTGTGTGTGTATAGTGATGTGTGTGTGTGTGTATAGTGATGTGTGTGTGTGTGTGTATAGTGATGTGTGTGTGTGTGTGTGTGTGTATAGTGATGTGTGTGTGTGTGTGTATAGTGATGTGTGTGTGTGTGTGTGTGTGTATAGTGATGTGTGTGTGTGTGTATAGTGATGTGGGAGCAATCTCATTGGCCTGGCCCAAGGTCCAATGAGATTGCCGCTAGGAACACGGGGAGGGGCACAGGGAGACACATACAGACCCGGACACATAGGACACTTTCAGAAATATATAGTAGATACATGCTCTGCCAGTCTACGTTGGAGTTTCCACCCTGTTCTCCCCACGTACTGCAACCCGCATGGGCACTCTAATAAGTATACGCAGTACATACTCTTACAGTTTATAAAAGTGTTTACATTATAACTTTTACCTGTTACATTTGATTGAAATGTACTGCCTTTAACACTGAAAGAACAACCTATGCATTTGTTGCATGTAAAGAAACCTTTCAGGTTAGATAACCACATGGTGCTACTTATTTTAGGCCCACTGAGGGGACAACTAGGTGATAGTTTACTTTTCAAGTTGTCAGCACGTTTATAAACAATTTGTGGGTGTTCTGGCAGGAATGTATTCAATATTGGGTCTCTACGGAGGATCCCCCAATGCTTATTTATAATTTTCTTTATTTCTGGGGCCATACTATTGAATTTGGTGATAAAGGGGATAAATTCTTAGGGTTATCATTAACATTATTAGGGTTGATAAGACTAGACCTATCTATATCTTTAACTGCACAGATAGCTTTATTAACCCTTTCCCTGCTGTAGTCTCGCTCAAGAAATTTTTCTCTAAGGGAGTTCAATTGGTTTGTGCAAACATCCTTCTGTGAGCAGTTTCTTTTTATTCTTAGGGCTTGTCCCTGTGGGATATTTTGTATCCGTTTTGGATGGCGGTGGCTAGAAGCCAAAAGATACGTATTAGCATCCACCTCCTTATGGTATGTTTTTGTTTGTATCTGATTGTTTTCTACATACAGGGTTAAGTCTAAGAAATTGATACTTACACTACTGCAGGTAAATGTGAATTTTATATTAAAAGGATTATTATTCAAATATACTTTAAACAATTCTAGATCATCTATCGTCCCCCTCCAGACACACAGCACATCGTCGATAAATCTCTTCCAGAGCACCAGGTTTGCACCATATGGGTTGTTGTTCCATATGTAGCCACGCTCCCACATATCCATAAATAGGTTCGCGTAGCTAGGTGCAAACCGGGTGCCCATTGCGGTGCCGCATGTCTGGAGGAAGTAATCTCCATCATAATTAAAATAATTGTGGGTTAGTATATATTGTATCCCACTTAATATAAATGGTTTCAAATTATCTCCAACATTCATATCTCCCTCAAGTGTCTGCTGGACTGCCTTTAAACCATCCACGTGTTTGATGGAGGTGTATAAAGACACCACGTCACATGTTACCCATATTAATTGCTCATCCCATTCAACATCTTGAATTAGTTGTAGTACATGGGACGTATCTCTTAGATAAGAAGGAGTTTTCTGGACATATTTCTGTAACAGATGATCTAAGAATTTGCTCAGATTAGATGTAAGCGAACTTATGCCTGATATTATTGGGCGGCCGGGGGGTCTGGTTGGGTTCTTATGTAGTTTAGGGATGAAGTAGAATATTGGTACTTTAGGATTTTTAACTATTAGGTATTCTAATTCCTTTTTTGTTATTACTTCATCTTCAAATCCTCTTTCCATGATAGTAGTTAATTCCTTTTTGAATGTCTCTGTAGGGTTACTCAAAAGCCTATCATAGGTGGAATTGTCACCTAAAATTCTACTGGACTCCTCTCTATAGAAGCTGGTGTCCATAACAACCAGACCCCCCCCCCCCCCCCTTGTCCGCTGTTTTTATAACAATGTCCTTATTCTCAGTTAAAGATTTTACAGCCTCCTTTTCTTCTTTGGTTAGGTTGTATTTTTTACCCTTAAAGTTACTCCCAGTTTTTTCAAGATCACTAATCACCATATCTGTAAAAGTATCAATATAATTCCCTTTTATGGCTCTGGGTTAAAATGTACTTTTATTTTTAAAGGGTGTTATGGGATTTTCTATTTTTTCTTTAGGGACTTGGTTTCCTGTGTTTAAAGTTCTACTAACAGGGTCCCTCAGGAAATATTTCTTTAGTGTAAGCTTCCTGATGAATTTATGGACATCTACATAGAGTTCAAAGGGGTTTGGGCCACGTACTGGGGCAAAATTTAGGCCTTTCTCTAAAACTGTAGTTTCAGCCTGGGTAAGTTGGTTCGAACTAATATTACTTTTATGTTCTACCAGTGTTTTCCTGGGTCTTGTCTTTTTCTTTCTCTTTCGTGTCCCTCCCCTCTTTCCTCTATATCGTCCGCTCTGGACCGCTTTCTTTCTAATATACCTTGTTTCATTGATGCAATTCCTTTTTCTCTCCACTGTTCTTTCACTGGTTCGTGGTCCCTGCGATACTCTAAAAAATGGGTAGGACCCCTATGGTTCTCTTTGGGTCTCTCATTCGATCTTAAAATGGGTGATCTTTCTCTGTAACCCCTATAGGTTTGGTCCCTATCATTTAATCTATGTAGGGGTGATCTTTCTCTATACTCCCTATGATCATAATCCCTTTCTTCCCCCTTACGCTCTAACCTCGACCACTCCTGTTTAGAGTTAGATTTTTTACTATTTTTAGTTCCCTGTAATTTATCTGTTCTAGTACTAGGTTCTACTCGTCCCGGGGTAGTGATATTGGATTTATTTATGGCCCCTTTCTTTGTAAGTAAAGTTTCGGGCTTGGGGGTAGATTCTGGATTCGGTTCTACCTTAGAGTCAATATTATCAGTAGTTGAAACACTTTTGTCTCTTTTCCAATTCCTCTCTTTTCCTTCATCATAGTCCTTATTATGTCTCAGAAATTTTTTCTGTTTAATTATTTTTACTTCTTTACCTAATTTAGCCATTTTTTGAATAATTTTGTCCTCCAGAATTATATATTCTGTCATGGCCATAAAAGGTTCTAATTGGTTTTTAATATTATTGACCTCCCCATCTATCTTATCTAGAATGGTGCTTCTATGTTTGATAAGTAGTTGCATTAACCCTACAGAGCATGTGTCTAATAAAAAGTTCCACTCAGTCATAAAGCTTTCATCATCCGTGTCTAAGGTGGGTGCTTTAACATTACGTAACCCCCTAGGGATCCTTTTGTGTTCTAAATACTTCCTCAACGTGGTAGGTAGCAACTCCCCCCTCATCCACTGATGAAGTGACCACATTGCGTCACGAAACGCGTATGGAGAGGGAGGAGCTAGAACTGACACGGTCTTCAGAAGCAGGAGCATAGAGATCAGGAGAGACGCCAGAGTGTGACATCACGAGGCGTAGCGCGGGCTGACGGCAGTTACCCAAAGAGGTGAGCAGAGCACATTCTGCAGTGCTGGCCACCTCAAGCTGAGATAGAGGAAGCTATAGCAAATAGAGGGGGCGAATCTCGCAGAGTAACTACTGAGAGTTAGACGCCACTTCAGGGTTTGCAAACAACAATAGCACTATCCTCCCAGAAGCCTGCCTACCTGATTGTATCAAGCTGCGGACGGCACGTTGTCAGCTGTTTTTACACAGCCTGGTTTATGTGAGTAAGCCCTTGGCTGTTTTTTATTTTTATTGTAATAAATTTTTATCAATCTGCACCATCATCTTTCATGTTATTTCCTTTCTGGGAACACATGGGAACTATGACCAAGTGGTAATGCTGCGAACAGACAGAAAACCTGGAGGATAGACATACAACACGTGGGATTCGTGATATCTGGAAGAGAAGAGGTTAAAAGCACAGATTGTCTCAAAGGAACAATAACACAGCAAGTCTGTAAGTTCATTACTTTAATCTGTTGTGGAGTTATTTATGGATTCTTGTGGCTGCGCAATGGTCTTTTCCTTTTTGTCCATTACATACTAGGAGGAGTTCGGAACCAGCAGCCAGCAATTGGATCACCATCGCTCCATCAGCTGGAATATTGAAAAGAACTTTCCATATCCATATGGACTAATCATTGGACTGGGGTATTGTTGTAGCCTGAAGCGCCGGGTCATTGCATTTTTTGTATAATTGTCTGTAATGAGTTTGTGAGGAATTTGTTTGGCAGAGACCCCGTGGCAGCTTTCACTTAGCAGTAAGCTTATTATTCACATATTGTATTTACACTTTATATATTTTTTTGCGCTGAGTTATAGGGTATATCTTTTTTTAGCCCTATCTTTTGTATCGCAGCTACGGACAGCCCCGCGCGTGATGCCTCCGTTGCCGCCCCAATCCGGAACGAATGTGTCCCGTATTGTGCCTCGTCGAGGCCCTGGTGTCTTAGGCACATGCGGTAAACCCGCAGGTACTGGAATCTAGATAACGGTACCCCGTCTGCGTGAAGGAGCAGGGGACCCTGACCGTCTGGCCTGCATGCCAAGTATTCCCTGAGCGTGCTCACTGGGCAAAATTTGGTCCCTCGTAGCCCTAGCAAAGATATCCACGCTCCCCTTCCCCGCTGGTCTGTTTTTGACCTTTTCACGTGTAGTTTGACCCACCCTTCCCCTAAGACTATGTCCTCAAACTGCATCCCTCCCTCGCCCTTGCGCGACGCGCACACCAACTCCCCGGCTCGCAGTGCTGCGAAGAAAGCCAATGCAAACGTCAGCCGGAAAAGTTTCGCCTCGAACCCCGATAGGCACACTCTGTCTGTGGCCTGCATTAAACCTTCTAATATCGCTGGTGTCACTGGCCTTCTGCTGTCATTTGTCGCCGTACCCTTTGTTAACCCCGCTAGGACCCTTTTGATGATAAATGCCTTCGTTGGGTCCCCCTTGCCCTCTAGCTGCAAAAAGAAGGAGACTCCTGTCACTTTTTTCCCTATGGATCCTCCCGCTAAAACCCTTGCCCTTAAGTTTAGGACAAATGATAGCAAGGTCCCGACTCCCAATACGTCGAGACCCAATTCCCCTGCCAGACTTTGATAATCGCGCCACGCTGCCGAATAGGCCCGCCACGTACCCGGAGCCAGCGATGATCGTACCAACGAGGTCACTGGGTCGTCGCCAGCACCCAAAGGTCTGCAGGGCATGGACTGCCGATTAGGTCCGCCTCGGGGGCCAGTCTCCGAAACAGCGCCATCTGTAACCGGGATAAGGCATCAGCAATGTTATTCACCACCCCCGGGACATGTCGAGCCTTGAACGCTATGTTCAATTGCAAGCATGCCAGTACGAAACAGCGCAGAAGGGACAGCACCGGCGGGGAGCGTGAGCCGAAATTGTTCACGGCTTCCACTACACCCATGTTGTCTGTCCAAAAAATTACTTGCTTATTTGCGAATAAGTGACCCCACAGGCGCACTGCGACGAGCAAGGGAAAAATAGTTCCAAGAACGCCAAGTTCTTAATGAGCGGCGTCCCCCGCCAGTGGGGAGGCCACCGCTCCGCGCACCATGCCCCACCGAAGTAGGCCCCAAAACCGACTGACCCTGAGGCGTCTGTAAACAACTGCAACTCTGTGTTGTTGGATGGGGGACCTCGCCACAAGGTTCTGCCGTTATAATCCTTTAAAAAACGCAGCCACACCGTCAAGTCCTTTCGGATTTCGGCGGTGATGCGGATGAAGTGGTTGGGTCGTCTCACCCCGACCGTTGCTGCGGAGACGCGCCTGGCGAAAACCCTCCCATTGGTAAGCAAGCATAAGTCTATGTAGTACTGACCTTCGAGCATGCAGCCTAGCAAATGAAAGCACTCGGGGTGGACTGGCAAGTGTCTGAAGGCCGATTTGATGTCAGCTTTTGACATTAGAGCCCCTTCTCCCATCCTTTCCACCAGCGCTGCGGCTTGATCGAAGTTCGCGTAAGACACCGAACACAACTCCCTGTCAATGCCGTCGTTTACCGACGACCCCTTGGGGTAGGATAGGTGTTGTATCAACCTATACTCCCCAGCCTCTTTTTTTGGGGACCACTCCCAATGGGGAAATCCTGAGATTAGGCAAGGGAGGGGACTCGAAGGGGCCAGCCATCCTTCCCAATTGGACTTCCTTCCAGACCTTTTCCCTAGCTACGTCACCGTGTGTCCTGACCGATTTCAAGTTCCGACTAAACTCAGATCCCGCTTGATATTCAAACGGGATCCTAAACCCCTCCTTAAACCCAGCTAAGAGTAGCTGGGCTGCTTCCCTATTGGGATACCTTGCTAGCCACGGTGCCAAATTGGCGACGATTATTGGTGTCGCTGCCCTCGCGTCCAAACGTCCGCCCTGCGCCCCTCCCCCTGCGACCGCCCTTCTTGAAACACTTTGCCTGGGCCTGCCGACGCAGAAGGAGCAGATGTGTTGGAAACGGCAGTTGTCGTACGTGCAGTTGGACTGGTTAAACGGCCAACAGACGCCCGAGTTGGTGCGCAGCGACTGGCTAGTCCCTGGTACGTTATTCCGCCATGTCCCCCTACCTCCGGTGCCGCACCCTCGAAAGGAATCTGCCCCGCCCCCAGACACAAACTGCAAATAAAGGTTGACGTCCTTGACGTTCCATGGTATCACCACCTCTTGGGCCTTTATTGATTGCCTAAAGCACTTCTCATATGTCCACCAACCCGTTCCCCCGTAAGTGTGGTGTGCTTCCTCGATCATGTCGTGATACGTAAAGAGCGATGCGCACGCCTGGGGATCCTTCTCCCCAATTACTCCAGCCAGGATAACAAATGCCTTCGACCAATTGCGAAAGGTGTGTGGGAAAAGCCTCTTTTCCACATCCACCTTCTTCGCTTCCCCCGTCTTTGAGGACGCGGCCAACGCCTCCCTGTAGCCTGGAAGCAGAGATAATATATCTACGTACTCCCCGGCCCATATCTTGTCCTTCACCTCTTTCAGCAAGTGCAAGCCCACTGAGCTAGGTCTGGATGTATAAGAGACCTTATATGCCGCATCGGGCATCCTCTTATCCTTGGCTAGCTCCTCTGAGGCGGGTGCCGCCTGAGGGAGGGGGAGCGTGGAGGATGGTGATTCCACTTGCCCGGCCTGCCCACCGGCCCCTAGAGGTGTGTTGTTAACCGCCTGCGGGGGAACCGCGGCCACTGCCGCTGCTGGAACTACAGGTGTCGCTACCGCTGGCGCCGCCCCCAATGCTGGCGCTACGACTGTCGCTATAGCTGGAGCTATCGCCGCTGCTGATGCGATTAGCGTTGCTAGAACTGGCGCTGCGCTTATCGCTGGTGTCACTACTGCTGGTGACTCTGCCGGTGCATGAGCATCAACAGCTGCCTCTGGAACCAGCCTTCTTCCTTGCTTCGCGCGTCAGCCTGCAGTTGTATGATTTTGTCTACGAAGTACATTCTGATTGATGCGCTAAGTGTCGCGGGAGTGTGATTTCAATTTGCGTGATTTAACTATGTGTTCCGTCTACTGGGTTTTTCTGTGAGTATGGGAAGTATCGAGGGTCGACGGAGGCGGATCCGATCCGGATGAAAACTGAATTGCTACTCGCACGAGGTACCGAAACTGACTGAAAGAAACATGAATTGATATGTTATCATCGATACATGGGACCTCCTGCTAACCGAAGAAGGGGCGTTAGGCCTGCTATTTGCAACCGCCCCTTTACACCCTTCCCGCATGCATATTTGCTATACCAGCATATTTTCCTGATCGTGCCCAGTCAGGGAGTGGGATTACCCGCACCATCCCTGGCCATGTGCTGAACAGGAAGTGGGATTACCCACACCAAACCAGAGGCATGCAGCCCTGTGCTGAACAGGGAGTGGGGGGTTACCCGTCCATAGCAGGGCCATGTGCTGAACAGGAAGTGGGGGGTTACCCATACAATAGCAGGGCCGTGTGTTAAACAGGAACTGGGATTACCCATACAATAGCAGGGCCGTGTGTTAAACAGGAACTGGGATTACCCATACAACCGCAGGGCCGTATATTAAACAGGAAATGGGATTACCCATACGATAGAGGGAGCCAAGTGCTGAACAGGAAGAGGGATTACCCATACGATAGAGGGAGCCAAGTGCTGCACAGGAAGAGGGATTACCCATGCCCTACCATGGCCTGCGCTGAACAGGAAGTGAAATTAACCCCTACGCGCGTTATACCTCTGCCTGCAGCATAACGCACCGTATACCCCACGTCGTCCTGAATGTAGCATGTAACGCTGGACCAATACAGCACATGACCCCCAAAGGCAGTATATACACACACCATATGCTCCACGCAATGGCCCGAAGCCAAGCATGCAGCATATACACCATATAATCCAAACCCGTCATGTAACCGCGCATGTGGTCTATAAACATTATATTCAGAACCCAGCACGTAACCATGATCGCAGTGTATGCCATATAATCCAAATACAGCACGCCACCACGACTGCGGTACCGTATACACCCCTGTAACCCAAATACCGCACATTATAACACTGACTGTAGCATATATACCCGTTATAATCCAATACGGCGCGTAACCTTGAATGCAGTATATCCACTATACCCGCCATGTAACCCACTTAAAGCACATTATAACACTGAATGCAGCATATATACACCTTATACTCCACATGCCGCACGTAACCGTGAATGCAGTACAGTATATACTCTATAAACGACCTTATAACCCTGAATGCAGCATATATACACTTTATAATCCACATACAGCACTTACCTTGAATACGGTATATACACTACAGTATGTACGCCATGTAACCCAATTACAGCACATTACAACACTGAATGCAGCATAAATACATAGGGTGACCAGATTTCGAAAATGAAAAACCGGGACACCTTAAAAAATAATTTATTAAACAAATTACATCACGTGACACCCCCCGTTGCCATGACAACGAGACACTCTGATGCCCCTGCAGTGTTAGTGTGTATAGAGGTGGGGGCTTTGCTTGGGCCCTTCAACTCTTACAGCCAGGGCATTATTGGCCAGGAATGCCCAGTTCGGAGGGGATTACTACTTCAAAATGTATTTGATTCGTAACAACATCAAAAAACTCTAATACCAATAACTAACAACCACAGACAATGATAATCTAAACCATCAAATAAAATGTCTACGGCCCTTGTTCAAGCATGTTTGCGGTACTTACCAGATAAATCAGTGCCTGCAATCCACGACTGTATCCGCCTCTCCGAGCGTCTGAAAGCAATCCAGCGTTCCTGGTGTGTGGCTGAAGAGGTGAGGGACTCCCTCCTCTCAAACGGAAAAGAAGAGCAAAAAATAGAGTTGGAACATACCTATCATACAGGGATGAGAGAGAGAGACAGAGAATGAGAGAGAGACAGAGAATGAGAGAGAGACAGAGAATGAGAGAGACACAGAGAATGAGAGAGAGACACAGAGAGAGAGAGACAAAAGTAATGTACTGTATAACCATTATACCGTACCCCCTAGTATTCGTGTAATCATTGTCCCACACCCCCTATTACTCACGCTTTGGCAATACTGAAATGTTCTTTTGACATGCCAATCAAGCTGATTTGATTTGAGAGACACAGAGACACACACAGAGACACAGAGAGAGACAGAGATACAGAGACACACAGAGAGAAACAGAGACACACAGAGACACAGAGAGAGACACAGAGACACAGAGACACAGAGACACACACAGAGACACAGAGACACACAGAGAGAGACAGAGACACACAGAGAGAGACAGAGACACACAGAGAGAGACAGAGACACAGAGAGAGAGAGAGACAGAGACACACACAGAGACACAGAGACACACAGAGAGAGACAGAGACACACAGAGAGAGACAGAGACACAGAGAGAGAGAGAGAGACACGGGCCTATTTAGTAAGCGTCGATAAGGCTGCGTCTATAGTATTTCAGACGGAGGGAAGGCACACGCTGCAATACACTTGCTGAAGCCTGAGCTTTTTTATGGCTTTGCAGGGTATGCTTCGGGCGCGATTTGGGGGCGTGGCAATGAATATTTGGAGGCGTGGCAATAACGTTCCGGCACGGACGTCACTTCCCTATCTCACATCCCGATCCACCGGCATTTTTTCAGATGCAGCATCTGAAGCACTGTGCAGACAAGAAGAAAAATGCACACAATGCGCACCAGAGATTAAAATATAGTAAATTATTTATTAATAAAACAAGAAATAACCGTGGGGGATCCAACCCCACCTCAGTACATATGCGTCACAGATCCGGGTTCGGTTACAGAGTGACCTGACGTGTCACGACAGGTCACTCAGCGCGTATTCTGACAGGCTGAGACGGCGTTTGCAGGTAGGAATTTATATATACACTATATCTTCATCTCCTTCATAGTAATGACATTAAAAACACATTTATTCACAGAATTAAGTAGTCACTGTGTGGGATTAGTTTAAGATTTATTTATTAGATAATTTATCACTATGTAACACACTTTAAATCACAAATAAATATGTATCACATTTTTGCAATGTATTCAGTTGTAAGATATTAATGTTATTTGTAACACACAGTAGATTAGAAACATCACAATAATTAAGTATTAAATGTAATATTTATTGATCCCTGTAGCACTATTACAATTTGTTGGCATGGTAATCTATAACAGGGGAGCGCAAACTTCTGAAGCTGCGTCCCCCTGCCTGGCCTCCCCCGGTCTTGCGCCCCCTCTCCTACCTGCCAGCTGCGGCAAATGACGCTCCGGGGTCGAGTGACGTCACATGCACTTGCACTATCTACTGAATGTTGGTGGAGAACTCTAAAAACCAGCACACCAACCACTGCTCACTCTAATGGAAAACACCACAAATCTACAACTTGTAAACAACTACCCAAATTTCTTCTCATACTATTACTCTCTCTAGCAGGTGATATTGAAACTAACCCAGGTCCTCCCATTTCAGCTCTGTCCCATGCCCCTGAGAATTCCACCTTTAAATTCCAAAAAGGGCTATCTGTCGCCCATATAAACATCCGGAGCCTGCTGCCCAAACTAGACGAACTAAGGGCATGGTGCCTTATGCATAAACCCAAAGCCATCGTTCTTACAGAAACATGGCTATCCTCTAAAACCCCTGATGCAAATATCGCCATTCAGGGATACTCCATTTTTAGGAGAGATAGGTCAAAGAGAGGAGGAGGGGTGTTATTTTATATTGCAGACACCTTACAATTTACACTGCTACATTGCCCACCAAGTCCACCCTCTTTTGAAACTCTAGTTGGCAAAATCTGCCTCCCCTTTTCTAAGCCCATCTTGCTTGCTGGCATCTACCGCCCCCCTAAAGCCCTTCTACAATCCCTGACTGATATCACCCAATTTCTTGCCTCCATTTCCTCTCTGAATGAGAAGAGTGAGCTGCTAGTCCTTGGGGATTTCAACTTCAATTGGCTTGACCCTAAAAACCACAAAATCCAGATACAACTCAAGTCACTTAACCTATCGCAACTCATTTCCCAACCCACACGAATAAACCTGAAGTCGCATAACCATTCCTTGCTAGACTGGATTCTCTCCTCAAACCCCAGCAGAATCCAATCCTCTGGCATCCTTCCTGACATTTTCAGTGACCATGCAATAGTGTACTGTGTAAGGAAAATTAAACCGCCCCATTCAAGCCCCAAAGTTCTCCTCACTAGAACATTTAAAAACTTTAACCCACAACAGTTTCTGGATGACCTTACCAACTGCCCATGGCACAGAATCGATTTAATTCCCGACCCTGATTCTGCGCTCGACTATTTCCAATCCGAGTTCTTAAAACTCTGCGATACCCATGCTCCACTACGCAAAATAAGGGTACGGGGGGCCCACCTTCCATGGGTTACACCTGACCTTATAGCACTCTACCAGTTCAGGGATGCCTTGTGGAAAAGCTACAAAGTAACTGGCACTACCAAGGATCTCAATCACTACAGATGCCTGCGGAACGTGTGCACAAGGCAAACAAGGCATGCAAAAGCACAATATTACTCTGACAATCTCCTCCAGAATACATCAAACCCAGCTAATTTCTGGAAGGTTATCAACAATATATTCCAGCCTCCTAACCATCAACAACCAAGTAATATCACTAAGGGGGATATTACTCTGACAAACCCCACTGACATTGCAAATGCATTCAATGATTACTTTGTGGGGTGTGCCACTAACTTATTAGCGAAACGCAGCACAAACCCCAAACCTGAATCTCATCCTGGGAGTACCCCTATAGTCCCACCCCCTCCCAACACTGCCCACAATTTTCAATTTAGCCCAGTATCTGAAGAGGAGATTACACAAGCGCTCCTCAAACTAAAACTAAGCAGCCAATGTGGACCCGACTTACTACAATCTAGGTTCCTACGACTTGGTGCCCCAGCCATTGCCAAACCAATTGCGTCCATAGTCAACTCTATCCTGTCTGCAGGCCATATCCCTAAGACCTGGAAAACTGCCAGAGTTGTCCCAATCTTCAAAAGTGGGGACAAAAACACTGTCTCAAACTACAGGCCAATCTCACTTCTCCCAATTCTATCCAAAGTTATGGAAAAATGTGTCCACTCCCAATTAAGCGAGTTCTACACCAAGACAAATTTCCCTAGCCAATTCCAGTCTGGGTTTCGTCCCAAACACTCCACCGTAACTACCCTGCTAAAAGTTTGCAATGAAATCCAGTGTGGAATGGAACGGGGACAACTCACTGGTGCAGTATTCCTAGATTTTGCAAAGGCTTTTGACACAGTTGATCATGCTATCCTGCTTAACAAACTCCAGAGCTCTGGAATAGGGAAACATGCTTTAAACTGGTTTCAGTCCTACCTATCAGGAAGATCCCAACATGTGTCCATCTCAGGCTCTAACTCCAACCCCCTGGATATCACCTGTGGTGTCCCGCAAGGCTCTGTTCTGGGGCCCCTACTCTTCTCAGTGTTCATTAATGATCTTCCCACAGCTTGTAAGGAAGCCTCAATACACATGTATGCAGATGACACAATCCTGTATGCACACAGCCATAGCCTCTCTGACCTTCAACACATACTTCAGTCTGACTTTTTGAGACTCGAAAACTGGATTTCCCAAAACAAACTGTTTTTAAACACTGACAAGACTGTAACAATGGTATTTGGGACCAAGACTAAATTTGTAAAGCTTCCAGTGACTGAGCTCCTGATTAGAACCAACGCTAAAACCACCCTAACACCTGTCACTAGTTTTAAATACCTGGGCTTATGGTTTGACTCCCACTTAACATTCGGGATGCACATTGATACCCTGACAACCAAGACCTATGCCAAACTAGGGGTACTTTACAGGAACAAATCCTCCCTAAGTCTCCTGGTCAGAAAGCGTATTGCACAGCAGATGCTAATGCCAATTATTGACTATGGAGACATAGTATATGGCTCGGCTCCTCAAACCCACCTTAGCAAACTTGACACCCTCTACAATTCAATTTGTCGTTTTGTTCTCCAATGCAACTACAACACACATCACTGCGAAATGCTCAAAGAACTAGATTGGTCATCACTAGAGTCTAGGCGCAAAGTTCACCTTTCCTGTCTCACCCTCAAATACTTTCTGGGCAAGCTACCCAGCTACCTGAACAAGCTCCTCACCCCTACCACATGCAGTACCTATCACCTGAGATCAGACTCCAAAAGACTATTCATGGTCCCAAGACTCAACAAAGTATCCGGACGTTCCTCCTTCTCCTTCCGTGCACCCCAAAACTGGAACAACCTACCAGAGACTCTCATATCCACCACCAGCTTAAGTTCTTTCAAATCTAAGGCTGTCTCACACTTTAATCTGGTCTGTAACTGTTTCATACGCTCATAATATATATTTTCTTTAACTGTGCATGCAATGTCTTGTATATAAATGTATACCTTGTTCATTTATGTAACTGTATTTGTAACCATGTATTATTTGTTTTACTCTGTGCCCAGGACATACTTGAAAACGAGAGGTAACTCTCAATGTATTACTTCCTGGTAAAATATTTTATAAATAAATAAATAAATAAATAAATAAATGACCCCGCGGTGTCATTTGATGCCGCGTAGCCATGGAGACGTGTCTGAATCCCGGTCAGTGTTACTGTTGCAGAGGCCTCACGTGATCCCCGGCATTTCATTTAAATGCCTTGGGGATTAGCGCGGGACCTCTGCACCCGCCCGCGCACCCCCAAGACAAATCTCCCGCCCCCCAGTTCACGCACCGCTAACCTATAACATTATGTGTGTGTATATGTGTGTGTAAATATATATATACACATATACAAACACATATATATATATGTATATATATATATATATTTATATATACATATATATATCTTCTGCTCTCCGAAGAAGACCGTTTTATATGTATGTGTGTGTAAATATATATATGTATGTGTGTGTGTATATATATATATATATATATATATATATAAACATACGTATGTGTGTATATATATATATATATGTGTGTGTGTGTGTGTGTCATACAAGAATCTATTACTGTATTATCTAAAATCAGTAACACATGTGATCTATTATGCCATTACCAATTGGACTGTAGGACTATAAAACCATTACGAGTGAGTTGTAGCATTATCCCCTGATGAAATCGGCCGTGTGCTGAAGAAACGCGTAGGTACTTTCTTCTCGTTATTGCCACACTATCCGTCTTGACGCCGGAAGGGAAGTTGGTACGCAACCAAGACGAGACACCGGAATTACAGAGTGGAATCACAACTGCATATTACAGATTGCCGGAGGACCACACTGCGAGGGGCGCAGCCTATCGAGTTTCCCGGTCATCGTCCAAAGTCTGGAGCTGCGGATTGATCACCGGATTACCACGGAGCACGAGCCTGTCTCATACAACGCTTTTACCAAACGGGCGTTTGTGAGTTTGTTATTTTTATCTTGTCCAGGAAATGAAATTGTTAAACCAAATTTACACATGGAGCGGGCGCTTTCTCTTCTTTTTTTTGTTTAGATATCTATCGAGGAGGTGGTTGTTTCTCTGAAGAGAGCTGCCCGGGCTCCAGAGGACGCCCGAATTGGATCCTTTAATGATTGAGTTATAACATAGCTATTAGAGCTAGGTTTCTGGACTTTTATTGTGTTTAGGCATAGTGTTTATTATTATTTTATTACAGCTACTTTTTAGTAATTGCACTGTTATTAATTCTGGCCACTAATTCTCACTGCCATTATAATCTCTCTCTAGCGACAACCAGATTGCTATATCAGCTATATTATTTATTGGTTATACCAGGGGAGCACAAACTTTTGCAGCTCGCCCCCCTGCCTTCCCTCTGTTGGTGCTCGCGCCCCCCCCCCCTTACCTTGATGCGGCGTTACGTGACCTGAAGCGGCATTTGACGAGGGTGACGTCACATGACCCCGCGGCGTAATTTAACACCGCGTTGCCATGGACACGAGTGACGCCGGCAGAGTCAAGGTAAGTAATAGCATTGCAGAGGCCTCACGTGATCCCCCGGCATTTAATTTTAATGCCTCGAGGAAGTGCGCGGGGCCTCTGCAACCGCCCGCGCCACCCCCCCCCCGAAAAATCTCCCCCCTTTGCGCACCTCTGGGTTATACCATATATATGGTCCTGTTTTTAGGACCGAAACGTTGGTGTTTTGTGCCTGCTTCACTAATACAATTCTTTTTGCTAACAAGTGTGCTGTCTCTTCCTTGCTGTGCCTGCTTTGGATTCCCTGGATTCTCTGGTCTGCCTGGTAAGGAGCCTTTGATTATATATATATATATATATATATATATATATATATATATATACACACACACACACATATAAACACACACACGTGTATGTGTGTATAAAACAGACTATATATATACATATAGTATGATATATATATATATACATACTATATGTGTATGTATATAAATATATAAATATATATATATATATACGACTATTAAGGTTAAAGATAATGGTGAAAGACAGGGTTGCAGACCTGTCTAAGACATGCAAATGAATATACAGGAATATTTACAATATATATATATATATATATATATATATATATATATATATATATATATATATATATATATATATATATATATATATATATATATTGCGCGCGCACACACACATATAACGTTTTATCCAACTTTTTCATTTATCATTTGTAGAGAAAATGAACATTGTCGCCAGAAGCGCTATTTTTTCAAAATGTAACATCTCTACTAGTGTAAAATGATACTTCATATAAAGCAGGTTATGGGACCCAGTATAAAATGACTATAATGTCTCTTATCACATCCCAGTATATGGATACTTTCTATTATCACAAGCTGCTAACATGTGACAGGGCTCAGTGTCTGAGCCCAGAATGTGACATACTGAACATTCTCATTCTAAATTTCAAAAAATATTGTGTTGATTTCTGACCTGACTGCCGTGGTTACAGCTCAACCACTCTGTTCTACTGCATGTCACCACTTTCTGCCACAACCAGCTGACGGTGGATCTGCAAGGAGTTCAACGCTCATTGGCATCACATCTGTGGCTTGGTTAACGTATCATTTCTCCAGCTTTTTATTGTATTGTTTTGAAGTAGATTATATTTATTTAGTTGAATAGATATTTATTTAGTTTAATAGATATTTATTTAGTTAAATAGATTATATTTGTAAGTTTAATAAGTTATATTTCTTAGTTTAATAAGTTATATTTCTTAGTTTAATAAATTATATTTCTTAGTTTAATAAGATATATTTGTTAGTTTAATAAGTTATATTTCTTAGTTTAATAAATTATATTTCTTAGTTTAATAAGTTATATTTCTTAGTTTAATAAATTATATTTCTTAGTTTAATAAGTTATATTTCTTAGTTTAATAAGTTATATTTGTTAGTTAATAGATTATATTTGTTAGCACAGTAGATTATATTTACTAGTATTTAAGTCTCCCCCTCAGTGCCCCATTAGGACCCGTGTGCATATTTCACATCTTTTCGGAGTCGCTTATTTTTTAGACCCTCGGAGCCGAAACCTAAAGGGGTCAGCTAAGAAAGTTCGGATCAAGAGGAGCCGCACAGTTTAAAGACAGAACATTTCCAAGGGAGATGGAGACAATTTGGGTAAGATCTGATTAAAGGACAACTTTTGGGGAAGGAAAGGGTGACGCGGGAGTGTAAGAGGGGGGTGAGAGAGCAAGGTGGTGTGTCAGATTGGGGCAGAGCAAGAGAACGCAAAAATGATGGGGATTTGCTGCACACCAAAAAAAACAATTAGTCATACTTTTACCGGTGCCCCTTAGTCTCAGGGAAGACCGGCATTTCGTCCAATGAATACAATATGATTGATGGAAAAGGGCACACGGATTTGAATAAAAAAAGATAATTTATTGTGCCACAGACTACAATGTTTCGGCTGCTGGCCTTTCTTTGCTGGATTTAGTGGGTTTAGCCACTTTACCGAGAAAGGCAGCAGGCTGAAATGTTGTTGTCTATGGCAATGCAAGAGAAAACAGGTTGGGGGGGTGGGTTCTCGCAAGGTCGCCGACCCATGGGTGAGTGTCCCCGGTGGCAACTAGTCCTGGACCCCGGGAAAGCTGTCTGTGGCCCATACAAGCTGAGTAATATGTAGAAAGGACACATGTATGTTCAGAATGAGTTAGCATGGTATTTTGAGAGGCATCATAGCAGGTCAGTGCAAGTCAGTGCAGAGCACTGCAAGGTCAGTCAATATGAGGAAGGGTCCGATGGAGGAGTTGGAGGGTCCCAGAATATCTCTTAAAGCAAGGGTGTGCAAATCGAGGGGTGCAACATTTTCTTGGGGAGGAGGGGCTCGGCGCTTACAGTGGCCCCTCGCTCTTCCCCACAGCATTTAAATTAAATGCCGGAAATCGCGCGCAAGGCCTCTGTAAGTTCCCTTTCCTTGTCTCCGGCGGCTTCTGGAGACAGCAACGTGGCGTCACATGATGTGGCATTACCATAGCAACGTGATATCACATGACGTCGTTACATCAGAACGTCGGAGACAAGGTGGGGAGGGTGGAGGGGGGAGCAGGGGAAAAAGGTTGCGCAACCCTGTCTTAAAGCATTGTCTTGCATACAGATCAGAGGCGAAGAATGGATATGGATATCCGATGTGAAGGAGGAAATAATACTGAGATCACTACCGCTAAGACCGATTCGATGGAAGAAGGTGAGTGATGAAATAGCCGTCACTGTGTAACTCTTCCAATTACCTGCAACTTCATGCAAAGAAATAGCAACGCTTGTTTTTAACGCATTAAGCGCCTAATGGGGAATTCAACTGCTGAGAGTTTAAGGGAGTTACTCACCAAACTCAGCGACGTTTCTGTGTCTCTGTGATAACTCCCCCAGGACATGCTTGAAAACCAGAGGTAACTCAATGTATTTTTGATAAATAGAAACATGACCTTCTGGGGAGGGGTATATAATGGGTACTGGGCCTGGTGAGGTGGGTATAACGGGTTCTGGGCCTGGTGAGGTGGGTATAACGGGTACTGGGCCTGGGGAGGGGCATATAGCAGGGTACTGGGCCTTGGGAGGGTTGTATAACTGGGTACTGGGCCTTGGGAGGGTTGTATAACTGGGTACTAAGCCTGGGGAGGTGGGTATAACGGGTATTTGCCCTGTGGAGGGCGGTATAACGTGGTATTGGGGAGGGGGTATAAGTGGCACAGGAGCTCTTGCGATACAGAGTATCACTGTCCCTGGTTACAAACACTTCATGTCTCCTGCAGATCAGGACACGCACGAAGGTGGTGCCCTTTGTGCCACCAGACGACGAGGCGGGCTACGAGGCGGACGACGAGGCATACGATAAAGCGGGCGTCAAGTGGTGCGAAGAGGTGGGCTACAAGGCGGCCGATGAGGCAGACGACGAAGCGGATGTCAAGTCTGGCGACGTGGTGGACGATGGCCTAGGAGAATACGAGCGGTGTGGACGGATCTGCTGCTTCACCTTTTTTAGGCGGAGGAGAAGACCCCGGGAGCAGGTAGCAGAATACGAGAGGTGCGGACAGATCTGCTGCTTCACCTTTTTTAGGCGGAGCAGCAGACCCCGGGAGCAGGTAACAGAGGAGCCAGGGCGTAGATCCAGGGGTATTCTAGGGGCCCTGAGAAGTTGGTTTGACCGCAGGAGAGGCAGATAAGATCAGGAAGGCTGCGGGAGGGGCAGGTACTAGAGGGAGATTGGGATATTGGGCGTGAGAGGGTGAGAGAGAACAAGGAGCAGGGCCGGAGCACGGGTTTCATGCGCCCCAGGCGAAACTTAAAATTTGTGCCCCAGTTGTATAAAAAATAAGATAAATAAAATAATAAAATAAACAGTGGCGTAGCTATCGGGGCTGCAGGGGGTGCGACCGCACCCCAGCGCGACGCAAAATAAAAATAAAAGGGCGCCAAAATACTGGATAAAAAAAAGAATAATAATTTTTAAAAAAAGATAAATAAATTAGAAATAATAAGAGGAAAAAATAATAATGATTATTAATGCGCCCCTAGGACCTTTGCGCGCTAGGCGACCGCCTAATGGCCGGCCGGCCCTGCGAGGTATGCGGGAGGAAAAGGGGTGAATGGGATAGATATGCAGGGGGATGGGGGAGCAGGTGAGTTATACACAGGGGCACAAGGGCCCCATCACCCGCATCTCTATATACTGAGTGTGCCCCTGTGTATAACAACGCTGATCTGTGCTGTTCCATCTGATCTCACTGTGCAGTGATCCAGGGACCATCCGATCGCCATTTAATGGGGTCAGGAAGGAATTTTTTTCCCCCATTGCACAGCAGGGGTTATGTTTCGCCTTCCTCTGGATCACAGCAACAAACAGCCCTTTGTGCATGAATTATCAGTGAGATCTTTATACACCCTGCATTGGTCTTCACCCCTTTGCTGCCGGAGGGGCCTGCAGTGCATTGCTCTGCGTGTTACTATATCGCTCTGCAATGTGCTGCAGGCCCCTCCCAGCAAAGAGATTAATTATTTAAATAAAATACTCTCTTTAATCCAACCTATGTGTAGTGTCTTTTCTATCCGTTGTATCTATTGCTAACAGCTCAGTGATTCTTCCCCAGGTCGCTGCACTAGTGTCACACTGCCAAGCCGGGTGTGATGGAGATTTATAGGGTCACATATACACTTCTGCCAAAACACGAGTGCAAACAGGAACCCCTCTGATCTGTCATATCTTTTATAACACAAAACGGTATCTAAAAAGGTAAAAAGAACATACATGGGATTCTGCTACAAATATCTCTCTAATTACAAACCAATTAGCAAATCATTCAGATTAGAGTCGAGCGAAAAGAAAGGGTTAAGTATCTCATGTACAGTATATGCAGTGTAGGCTGTTCTGCGCATTACATGCAGGGGACAACTTTTAGGGGATATAAGTAATGCTGATCTCAGAGCTGACCGGCTCTACCGGCTGACCTGCTCTACCGGCTGATCTGCTCTACTGGCTGACCGGCTGACCTGCTCTTCTGGCTGACCGGCTGACCTGCTCTACTGGCTGACAGGCTGACCGGCTCTACCGGCTGACCGGCTTCCCTTCTTCCAGCTAACTGACCTGAATTGTGGCCCCTGTATCTCCCAATTAAACGTTTTATTGGCATATTCTTGTTTGATTCGTTCTATACAGACATTTTCTATACATTCATTGTGGGATTTGATAACATCTGTAAGATCTCTCAGAACATCACATTCTGTACGTTTGTGCTGAATATTTTTCCATTCTCAATTTACTTAGGGGCCTATGCAGAGAGCAGCGCTGGAAATAATGGGAATTGGTAATAAATTGTACCTGTAATGGCGTGATTTTATCTCCATATGCAGAAAGGTCAGAAAACTGCATTTAAAATCATGCTTGATTATGGAGAGTTTCAACCGGCGAGATGCGCGCTGGTGAAACATGTTGTAAAAAAAGCGCGTTTTTTTTTTTCTTTTCACTCTCGCCGGTGAGCTCCAGTTTCCTGCCAACTTTTGTTGGCGGAGCTAATTGTAGAATTTCTCTCCATTTTAATGGCGCGAACAGCCCCTAGATGGCGATCGTACCTTTCTGCATACGGCCCTTTTCAAAACTGGCGAGATTTTGGTTCTCGCCAGCCGTGCGGCGAGTTCTACTAAAAAAAAAAAAAAAATGGCGCTTTTTACTCAACTCGCCATTTCCAACCTTATTATAGCCATATAGCGCTAAAAAACGCCGAAATTTCCGTTCGCGCTGCTCTCTGCATAGGCCCCTTAATATTAGTTTTTGGCTTCAATTATTTATATCGAGCCCAAAATACCTTTATACAGAATGCTGTTCCCTTTATCCCACAAATGCTGCTTCATTAAAGCCCAGGGGTGGCACTTTATGCATTCTCAAACTTTTAGGCAACATCCCTAATTTCCAAAAGTGGGATAAAATCTGTGCATATTTAAATGGTTAATTTTTCCATTTTTCCATTGTGACAAAATATAAATTTTCTCACTCAGACTCCTAAATCCCTCCCCAAATATATCCGTTTCACATAAAAGTGTGTGCGCGTCTCCTTCCGCCTAACTGGCACGTCGTCCTTACGGGCGCCACTCCATGTAACTCCACGCTGCCCTCCAGTGGCAAAAGAAATAAGATACATTTACTATACTCGTCTGGCAGCTGCTCCCGTATAAGGTGGGTAACTCTGTATTAGGGGTCTTGGTTAGAGTATATTTTATACTTATGTCGGATAGATGAGGAATTAATATTCCTAACGGGT
The DNA here is from genome assembly GCF_040206685.1 of Ascaphus truei. Taxonomy (NCBI): domain Eukaryota; kingdom Metazoa; phylum Chordata; class Amphibia; order Anura; family Ascaphidae; genus Ascaphus; species Ascaphus truei. Next base: position 141,347 of record NW_027456871.1, read on the forward strand.
TATTGTGAGAGGCCTTAGATCTTATCCTATATGCACGCAGCCCTCGCCTCTCTGACCTTGAACACGTACTTCAATCTGATTTTTTGAGACTTGAAACTGGATTTCCCAAAACAAACTGATTTTAAACACTGACAAGACTGTAACAATGGTATTTGGGACCAGAGCTAAATTGCTAAAGCTACCAATGACAGAGCTTCAGATAAAAACCAACTCTAATACCATCCTAGCCCCTGTTACTGGTTTGAAATATCTGGGCATATAGTTCAACTCCCATTTAACATTTGGGTTGCACATTGATACCCTGACATCCAAATCCTATGCCAAACTAGGTGTACTTTACAGGAACAAATCCTCCCTAAGGCCCTCATGCAGTAATCGCCTACAGCGATTCAGTAAGCCCAGAGAACCTGGCGATTAGAGCAAAAATAACCGTTTTTTGTTTTGCCGGAAAATAAATAAATAAATAAAATCTGCAGACGCGCGGTGATAAGCCACTTTTCGGCACTGATCGCCAGTTTTTCAAACACGCTCAATTCTATAAGCCCTGATCAGCTTATTGCGGCTGATCGCCACTTTAAAATTGCTGTTTCTTCTCCAAATTGTCCCGCCACAAAAGTTGGCAAGAAGGTGGGGTGAAGCTGCGATGAAAATAACATGCATGTGTCCCAGAGCTGATATCCATTAATATCAGCACCAGAGACCCCCGGCATGAATCCCATGCATAAAAAATGCATTTACAGGCAACTTCATTACCGCCAAGGCAATGAAGGGGTTATACACCCGTGCCAGGCTTATTGTGGGTAGCGGGGGTGGCAGAAGGTGGTATTTGGCCCTGGCTGGGTGGTTAGGCCTTGCCAGGGGGTTGGGGGATGACTTAACCTCTTCTTTAACTTAGCGGTTAATACCGCTAAGGTAATGAAGGGGTTAACCCCTCCCACTACCCCCCCACCCGGTAGGCCTAAACACCCATCCTTGGGGCCAATACCCCGTTCACCCACCCCCGCTACCCTCAATAAACACAAATACACATAACAGCCCCACTGGCCACCTCCTAGGTCCCTATTAAACCATTACAATATTCATAAAACCATTATTTTGTTTACACCCAGGATTATTACATGGGGTTAGGGCTATGTTATTCAGTGAGGGGTTGTATGTTTGTATTCGTAGGGACAGGCAAGGCCGGAGCCAGATGGGGTTCTCCTGCCTCTGTCCTCCCTGTCTCCTGACCCTTCCTGTAGCCGGACAAAGAAGAAGAAGCAGGCACACGGTCTTACTCAAAGGAGGTTTAATATGCCATAAAGTCCAACGTTTCGGCAGTCAAGGTGAAGGCTACAAACACAAGAAACAGTCACAATATATACCACCCCCCTGATACTCACCCCTCCCGGCTCTGCCACATAACCAGGATGCTGACGCCCACCTGATGACGTCAGAGCTACCATATGGCGCGCCCTAGTGACGTCAGACGTCTAGGTCTAAATCCCTGGCAATACAGCATAGAGCTGTCTTGGAGGACTGCAGCCACAGCCACACATGGGGGAGTGTTCAGTCTGGGGAGAGGTGTGGCTGTGGCTGCAGTCCTCCAAGGCAGCTCTATGCTGTATTGCCAGGGATTTAGACCTAGACGTCTGACGTCACTAGGGGGCGCCATATGGTAGCTCTGATGTCATCAGGTGGGCGTCAGCATCCTGGTTATGTGGCAGAGTGGGGTGGGGTTGCATCCCTTGTTTTTATGACTTTCTAATAAAGATAGATTTCTGCCAGACCTGCCTCTTCTCTGGATCATGGTGCGCTGCACTTTCTCTAGGGTATGGGAGACTGCCTGACGGGTGGCTGGGTTATGGGAGACTGCCTGACACTTTTATGGGAGACTGCTGACACTTGGGTGGGTGGGTTATGGGAGTCTGCCTGACACTTGGGTGGGTGGGAGACTGTCTGACACTTGGGTTGACTGCCTGACACTTTGACTGCCTGACACTTAGACTGCCTGACACTTGGGTGGGTGGGTGGGTGGGAGACTGCCTGACACTTGGGTGGGTGGGTGGGAGACTGCCTGACACTTGGGTGGGTGGGAGACTGCCTTAAACTTGGGGGGGTGGGTGGTAGACTGCCTGACACTTGGTGGGTGACTGCCTGACACTTGGGTTGACTGCCTGACACGTGGGTGGGTGACTGACTGCCTGACACTTGGGTGGGTGGGAGGGAGACTGCCTGACACTTGGGTGGGTGGGAGGGCGACTGCCTGACACTTGGGTGGGTGGGAGACTGCCTGAAACTTGGGGGGGTGGGTGGTAGACTGCCTGACACTTGGTGGGTGACTGCCTGACACTTGGGTTGACTTCCTGACACGTGGGTGGGTGACTGACTGCCTGACACTTGGGTGGGTGACTGACTGCCTGACACTTGGGTGGGTGGGAGGGAGACTGCCTGACTCTTGGGTGGGTGGGAGGGAGACTGCCTGACACTTGGGTGGGTGGGAGGGAGACTGCCTGACACTTGGGTGGGTGGGAGACTGCCTGAAACTTGGGGGGGTGGGTGGGAGACTGCCTGACACTTGGGTGGGTGACTGCCTGACACTTGGGTTGACTGCCTGACACGTGGGTGGGTGACTGACTGCCTGACACGTGGGTGGGTGACTGACTGACACGTGGGTGGGTGACTGACTGACACGTTAGACTGCCTGGCACGTGGGTGGGTGGGTGACTGACTGCCTGACATATGGGTGGGTGACTGACTGACACGTGGGTGACTGACTGACACGTGGGTGAGTGGGTAAGTGGGTTGGTGTCTGTATACATTCTGTCACTGATACACACAGACACTGGGAGGGGGCAGTCACACACACACTGGGGGGGCAGTCACACACAAACACAGAATGGGAGGGGGGCAGACACACACACACAGAATGGGAGGGGGGCAGACACACAAACACACAGAATGGGAGGGGGGCAGACACACACACACACAGAATGGGAGGGGGGCAGACACACACACACAGAATGGGAGGGGGCAGACACACACACACAGAGAATGGGAGGGGGGCAGACACACACACACACACAGACTTGGAGGGGGCACTTACACACACTGGGAGAGGGGCATCACACAGTGGCAGGGGGCAGACAGACACACACACAGACTGGGAGGGGGCAGTCACACATACACACAGACTGGGAGGGGGGCAGTCAAACATACACTGGGAGGGGGGCAGTCACACACACACAGACTGGGAGAGGGGCAGTCACACACACACAGACTGGGAGGGGGAGGGCAGTCACACACACAAACAGACTGGGAGGGGGAGGGCAGTCACACACACAAACAGACTGGGAGGGGGGACAGTCACACACACACACTGGGAGGGGGCAGTCACACATACACACAGACTGGGAGCGGGGCAGTCAAACATACACTGGGAGGGGGGGCAGTCACACACACACAGACTGGGAGAGGGGCAGTCACACACACACAGACTGGGAGGGGGAGGGCAGTCACACACACAAACAGACTGGGAGCGGGGGCAGTCACACACACATAGACTGGGAGGGGGGCAGTGACACACACACAGACTGGGAGGGGGGTAGACACACACACACACTGGGAGGGGGCAGTCACACACACACTGGGAGGGAGGGGCAGTCACACACACACAGACTGGGAGGGGGCAGTCACACACACACACACACACACACACACACACACACACACACTGGGTGCGGGGGCAGTCACACACACACTGGGAGGGGGGCAGTCACACACCCACACTGGGTGGGGGGCAGTCACACACCCACACTGGGTGGGGGGGCAGTCACACACACACTGGGAGGGGAGGCAGTCACACACACTGGGAGGGGGGCAGTCACACACACTGGGAGGGGGGGCAGTCACACACACACTGGGAGGGGGCAGTCACACACACACTGGGAGGGGGGGCAGTCATACACACACTGGGAGGGGGGGCAGTCATACACACACTGGGAGGGGGGCAGTCACACACACTGGGAGGGGGGCAGTCACACACACTGGGAGGGGGGCAGTCACACACACACACACAGACTGGGAGGGGAGGCAGTCACCCACACAGACTGGGAGGCGGGCAGTCATACCCACACACACTGGGAGGTGGGGCAGTCACACTTGCACAGACTGGGAGGGGGGCAGTCATACACACACACACAGACTGGGAGGGGAGCAGACACACACACACAGAATGGGAGGGGAGCAGACACACACACACAGACTGGGAAGGGGGCAGACACACACACACAGGTGACATGGGGCTTACCTGTAGTGCCACTGTAGGGAGCCAGAAGTAGTGAGGCTTTTTTCCAGTCTGCCGGCAGTTTCAGTTGCCAGCTGTGAGCCTTCCTTCTGGTGAACACACACACACACACACACACACACACACACACACACACACACACACACACACACACACACACACACACACACACACACACACACACACACACACACACACACACACACACACACTACATCCGTCCCTGATACTAAGCCCCGCCCCCGGCATATCCTAACCTCCAACCAATCCCCTGCTTCTACTCTAAAGCCCCGCCCCCGGCATCCTGCTATTGGGGAAAAAAAAAAATACGGCCGCCGCATCCTCCACACGCTGCCGCCTCCGCGCACCGCCGCATCCTCCTCACGCTGCCGCCTCCGCGCACCGCCGCATCCTCCTCATGCTGCCGCCTCCGCGCACCGCCGCCGACTCGCGCTCGGTACCAGTCACCAGGGGCAAAACCCGGGACATTTCCTGGACGGACTGTCAACCGGGACAGCACAGAAAAAAACGGGACTGTGCCGGCAAAACCGGGACGAATGGTCACTCTATAAATACACCTTATACTCCACATGCAGCACGTAACCGTGAATGCAGTATATACTCTATATACGCCATGTACCCCAATTACGACACCTTATAACCCTGCATGCAGCAAATGTACACCTTATAATCCACATACCGCACTTAACCTCGACTGCGGTATATACACTATACCCGCCATGTAACCCAATTACAGCACATTACAACACTGAATGCAGCATAAATACACCTTATACTCCACATGCAGCACGTAACCGTGAATGCAGTATATACACTATATACGCCATGTAACCCAGTTACAGTACATTGTAACGGCGAATGCAGCACCTATACACACCCTATCGTACAGAACGTAACTACGAGTGCAGTATACACACTATATACACCATGTCACCCCATTAAAGCCCATTGTAACTTCGGATGCGGTATATACACACCCCCTATAATCCAAATACAATATACGCCATGTAACCCAATTACAGCCAATTGTACCTCAAATGCAGCTCGTATGCCTTATAACCCGAATACAATGCATTATAACCATACCCCGAATACAACGCATTATAACCATACCCCGAATACAACGCATTATAACCATACCCCGAATACAACGCATTATAACCACACTGAGGTGTATACACTTTATTCCCCACATACAGCCCGCTGTCACTACGAATGCGGTATGCAGCGATACCCACGGCCATTCTAGCATTGATCATAACTTTATCCAATGTTGAAAGAAATCAATTACAGCACATTATACCACTGCCATGTAACCCCACTAAGTGTCCCGTGCTCCAACCCCGGGGGGGGGGGGGGGGGTTGGGGGATACCCACGGCCATTCTGTTGGGGGAACCGTCGTGGCAAAAAAACGTGGGGGGTTGTTGTGCCTCTCCTCGTCCTCCCTCTGGCCCCCCCCTCCCCAGCCGCAGAGGCTGATGGAGGGTGAGCCACGTGGCAAGGGAATCCCCCCTGGCTATTCCCTGGTACCGGCAAGGGGATCCCCCCGTTCCCCGGAGGCCCCCCCTCCCCGCCCGCCAGCTACCAAGGCTGATGGAGGGAGAGCCACGCGGTAAGGGGGATCCCCACTAGCTATCCCTTGGTCCGGCAGGCGGATCCCCCCCCCTTCGCCGGAGGCCCCCCCCTCCCCGCCCGCCGAGCAGGCCAGCCACGGAGGCTGAGGGAGGGAGAGCCGCGCGGTAGGGGGATCCCCCGTGGCAGCACTCCCCGGCCGCCTCGCAACTATCCCCTGGACAGCCATAGCAGAGGCGGAGGGGGGGGATGCTGCGATCGGGCCCAAAGGGAGACTACAAACTCACCTGGAGGAGAGGAGAGGACACTAAACTTCTCAGCAGACCGGGAACAGAATGGAAGATTCAGCTCCCGGCTGCCTCTTTTGTACTGACCTAGGCCTGCCCCCCCCCCCCCCCCCCAGGGGGGGCCGCGATGGCGGCCCAGAGATCCCAGGGAGGTGAGGGGGGAGGGGGCTTGCCCCCTGGTCATGGGCTTCCCTTGCCTAATTGGCTGGAGGGATTGCTTCTGCAGGGGGCCAAGCTTTATATATTATGTGTATAGACTCTACCGCGCTGGGAGTCCGTCGCCGGACCTGATAATCAGCCCTTCCCCGCTCACCATTTGTCCCGGCACTTAGCTGCTCCCAGCTCTTTGTCACGACCCTGCATTTCTCTGCAGACAACGCAGCTAAGTGAATTACTGTGCCTGCATGCAAAGAAATGCTAAAACACACATTACATTACTGGCTGCCTTTCTAAGGCCGTGTTCGGGGTGGCTGCTACGCGACGCGTGCGTGCGCACGTCCGTCGCAATTTTAGATTGTTTGGTGGGAGTGTTCAAACTGAAAACTCCACCGGCGGTAAAGTGCAGCGTTGACGCCGCTGTAACCAGAAATGATATTTGGGGCTGCAGTCGCATCACGTGAGCTGGTTCAGCGAACCAGCTCCGTGACACGTTCCCCCCGCCAAGCCCCCAAATGCCGCGACCCGACTCCTGCAGCCTGAACACAGATCGCCAGGCTGCAGGAGCACGCGGGGGAGGTGCGCGTGGACGCACGCTGCCGCAGCAGCCACGCTGAACTCAGCCTTACTGTATGGGGAAAAGGCTACACTCTAACATGGGGCATAAAGTGCTTTTCTACATATATATAGCCTGGCCTTCGGCATCTATTGCTAATTCTGGGCCTTTCCTCTGTCAGTCCTGTTAGAACAGGCAGTGGAAAGGTTAATTCCTTCAGTTAGCCTGTTTGCATTTCAGCTCTGAGTATAGTAGCAATATTCAGGGGCAGGCCTAAGCAACCTTTGAGCATGTTAATCCAAAGGGTGGATATGGGTTGGAACACCCCCTGATGTGTGTGAGCCAATCGGAATCCAGCTTTGAGTTGTAATGATTCAAAGCTAGAGACACTCCCGGAGCGGAGGGGGGGAGGAAAGGGGAGCGGAGGAGGGGGGGGGAAAGGGGAGCGGAGGAGGGGGGGGAAAGGGGAGCGTTGGAGGGGGGGGAAAGGGGAGCGGAGGGGGGGGGGAAAGGGGAGCGGAGGGGGGGGGAAAGGGGAGCGGGGGGGGGGAAAGGGGAGCGGGGGGGGGGAAAGGGGAGCGGAGGGGGGGGAAAGGGGAGCGGAGGGGGGGGGGGAAAGGGGAGCAGAGGGGGGGGGGAAAGGGGAGCGGAGGGGGTGGTGGAAAGGGGAGCGGGGGGAGAAAGGGGAGCGGGAGGGGGGAGAAAGGGGAGCGGGAGGGGGGAGAAAGGGGAGCGGGAGGGGGGAGAAAGGGGAGGGGGGAGAAAGGGGAGCGGGAGGGGGGAGAAAGGGGAGGGGGGGGAGAAAGGGGAGGGGGGGGAGAAAGGGGAGGGGGGGGAGAAAGGGGAGGGGGGGGAGAAAGGGGAGGGGGGGGATCGACACACTGCTTGGACAGTTAAGGCAGGTGTCATTACGTCCCTCATAACGCACACACAAAAAACGTCTGCTACAGCCGTGTATAACGCGGGGGAACTCTTCCCTAACTCCTCCTGTTGTCACCCTTCAAATCCCGGCACCAAACTTGGGCGCAAAGACCTTGCAACAATTTGCCTCGCTACATCACCCCCTTGGCCTAATAAACATGCTATTACTATTAGTTCACAATAGCCCAAGGAAGGGGGGTTACATTTGTTGGGCGATCTGATTGAAAAACACAAAGCCCCCCCCCCGTTCCCCGTGACTCGCGGCTCGCCCCCCCACCCGTTCCCCGTGACTCGCGGCTCGCCCCCCCACCCGTTCCCCGTGACTCGTGGCTCGCCCCCCCCCCTCAGTTCCCCGTGACTCGCGGCTCGCCCCCCCCCCCCCGTTCCCCGTGACTCGCGTCCCCCCCCGTTTCCCGTGACTCGCGGCTCCCCCCCCCCATTCCCCATGACTCGCCCCCCCCCCCGTTCCCCGTGACTCGCGCTCCCCCCCGCCGGCGCCCACTTGTCCCCCGATGTGCCGTCCGGCTGAGTGAGGCGTGCAGCCGGCGGCAGGAAGCGGCCTGTGTGGGCCTGTGTGGGCCTGAGGCGCGAGGCTGCGCGCCTGAAATGGGAGAGTTACTGGCGCCATAAGCTGAGGCGGGACGCGCAGTTACTTACCTGAGGGGGAGGTAGCGCCGGGGAGGTAAGGAAGCGGCTGGGGTAGGAGGGCCGTGCTTCCCCTCCGTCTGGAGCCGGTGCAGGGCGGCGCACGTGATGGGGGGGATGGACAGAGGGGGGGGTGGTGTGTGTGTGTGTGTGTGTGTGTGTGTGTGTGTGTGTCCTGTCTGTATATGTGTATGTGTCCTGTCTGTCTATCTGTGTCCTGTCTGTGTATCTCAGTGTGTGTGTGTGTATCTGTGTGTGTCTCAGTGTGTGTGTATCTCAGTGTGTGTGTGTGTATCTGTGTGTGTCTCAGTGTGTGTGTATCTCAGTGTGTGTGTGTGTGTGTGTGTATCTGTATGTGTCTCAGTGTGTGTGTATCTTTGTGTGTGTCTCAGTGTCCTGCCTGTGTGTGTCTCCGTGTCCTGCCTGTGTGTGTCTCCGTGTGTGTGTGTATCTCTGTGTGAGTGTATGTGTGTGTCCGGCCAATGAGAGGTGTGCGGGGGCGGGCCAAGGGAGCCAATGGGATTGCCGCTAGGGACACAGGGGACACAGGGAGACACATACAGACACGGCCACAGAACACTTTCACAAATAGATAGATAGATAGATAGATAGATAGATAGATAGATAGATAGATAGATAGATAGATAGATAGATATACACACACTATTAAGGTTATGGTGGGTAAAAAAGTGACAAAAACCCTCCACAGTAAAGCATAAAGCAACTGTAAATATTACTGTATGTTCATTTGCATGTCTTAGACAGGTCTGCAACCCTGTCTTTCCCCATTGTCACCCAGCATACAGCGCTTCCACTGCAGCAAGGGATTCTGGGAAATGACATGCAAATGAGCACTCAGTGCCACCTTTTGTCTCAAGCTCGTATTACACAAGCCAATCCTCAAGCCAATGCACACTGTTTTAAACACAGCTTTTAGACAGAGGCTGGGATGAGATGCAAAGCCATTAAACCCACTCACAGACATGTTTCAACCTTTTTTTTTTTAACTTTTTTATTCAACAACTTTTTTAAGTTTACAGACTTTTTGGGAAACCAAAAAAACACACCATAGTGACAACAGTCACCCAACATTAGAAAGACACCAAAACATAATATATTTACATTTTCTTCCTTCATCCTTCAGATATATACAAACACAAAGATAAACTTTTCAGAAGGATAAAAAAAAACATAACTTTACGAAAAAACCCTATAACCAAAACATCATACAAAGATAAGAACCATATACTTCAAGATTCTTTCATTTAAAAACAAAAACCCTTTCTCTATTCTCATGTGATGCGATCATCTGTTTTAATTCTTTCTCCATACGTTCCAAACCTCTCTTACTTTCCTCTAACTGGAATCCAGACATCACACTTTTTTCATACCCGTCCCTTGCCTCTTTCACATCCCAATATCTCCGCCCAAATCCCCTCGCAAGTTGATTGTGCAAAACCTCTTCCTTTGTAAGCCCTACTTCATCCTTTCCCTGGGTGCTCCTCCCCTTACTATCTCCCGCAGAATTTGCCTCTTTTGCCTGTACAATCCCTTTTTTGCCTGCCTTTTCTTCACTTTCGTTCCCACTTACACTTCTCTGTATTTTAGTTCCCTCCACGCTTATCTGACTTTTTTGTGAGGACGAGCTGTTGCTCTCGCTACTCTCTTTCTCCCTCACCTCTCCCCTAGCCTCTTTTATTTTAACCCATTGTACATGCTCCTTTTTTAATTCTTCATATTGCTCTTTTGTCAGATGTTTTCTTTGGTACATCATTTTTTCCAATCTTTCTATTATCTGTTCATCACTACTACCCCCATGCTGCTTCCGGAAAATACCCACCCAAAACAGAACATCTCCCACTGCGTTCTCAAATTGTTCCATTTTCTCTTTTAGGGTTACCTTCCCTGATATTTTTTTAACTTTACTCTCTACACCCTTCTCTCTAGGCTCCACTTTACTCTGGCAATCCTTATGATCCTTTGTTTCTATCCCTTGCGAAGACTCGTTTTTGCTTCCACTAACAACAAACCCTTTACACTTACTCTTTCCCTCTTTACCTTTTCCACTCGCACCACCAGGGCCTGCCTTCTCCTCAGTTTCTTGCGCTTCCCTATCTAACTTCTTATTTTCCTCTTTTCCTTTACTCACGGTCTGTTCCTCTTCCCTACTAACGTCAATACTGGACAAATCCAGCGCACAAAACTTTGACTTCGTCACCTTATCTTGCCGTAGCTCACTCTTCCCCTCCCCATCAACTGTACAAACATCATTGTCACTTTGTAAACTTAGTTTTTGCGCCCCTTTCTTGGGTCCGGTCGTGTCCATTATTTCCACTTCCACCTCCCCCTCTATTGGGCCACTCTCTACCATTTCTTCCCTTCTTAAATCCTCCTCATACATTGCTGTTATAGCCGGATCAAGCCCTCCCTCTTGGGAACTCTCCATCTCACAAATTCCCAGACCCTCCACTGTCTCTTCCTCTTCTTCTAGCACACTGTCCCCTTTAGCTGTCTGGGCATATGTCCTTTTAGTGCACTGCCGTGCCAAGTGTCCTTCCTCTCCGCATAGATGGCATCTCTTAGGGACTCCACAGTTGGCTGCAGTATGTCCCTCTTCCCCGCAATTACGGCACACAATTCCCGTTTTCCTGCAACCCTCCTTTGTATGTCCATAAGTGTGGCAATGCCTGCAATATAGAGGCTGTCCCGAGTAAAACAAAAATCCTCTGTCTCCTCTGATATTGAACATGGCCGGTGGGTGTGTCACTCCTTCCGCACATGATGGATCCCGTCTCAACCGTACCCAGAAACGTCTCTTCCCGTTGAACATGCCATATGGGTTTTTAAGTTCTTCACCTCCTCTGATCATTTCACAATACCGTTTCAAAAAAGTCACAATCTCCTCTTTCCTTGCATACGGAGTGTACATGTGAAGTACAAGTGGTCTCTCCTCCAGCATAAAACTTGGAATTACCTTGATGCCATGTAAGATCGGATCACCAGACTTCTCCTTGCACTTTTCAAAAGTGCACCAAACATCCGCTACTTGATGACAGGTCAGGTCATAAATCCCCTGTGCAGGGAAATCCTGAAGGCAGAAGATCCTCTCAGTGTCCAGACCGATCAATTGCTTCAGCACCTTCTCCACTATCCACAGCAGGTTCACTCGACTTCTCTCGGTCTCCTCGATCAGGAACCGAATGGAATTGCGCATTCCAGCTTGCGATGTCATCTCTGCTCTCCCAAGCTCAGGTGCGGCACCCCAAAAGCAGCAAGGGACTTTAGCCAGTAAAGGCGATGTCCCAGGGCAAAGGTGCCGGCCCCTCACTTCCGCATCCGCTCGCTCAGAACCGCTCGCTCAGGATCACTCCTCTTAGCTCGAGATGGCGTGCCCCCCCAAAAGCAGCAGGAGTCTTTAGTCCCCGAAGGGACGATGACTCAAGGCCAAGGGGACACAGGCTCAGCTACACAGCTGTTTCGACCTTGATGGGTCTCATCAGTGTGGGGTTGGTCTTAATGGCAAAGCAGGTTTGAGACTAGACTAGGTAATCACCACTACTATTAAGGTTATGGTGGGTAAAGAAAGTGACAAAAACCCTCCACAGTAAAGCATAAAGCAACTGTAAATATTACTGTATGTTCATTTGCATGTAAAGGTAATCCCAAATTTTATGCTGGAGGAGAGACCACTTGTACTTCACATGTACACTCGGTATGCAAGGAAAGAGGAGATTGTGACTTTTTTGAAACGGTATTGTGAAATGATTAGAGGAGGTGAAGAACTAAAAAATCCGTATGGCATGTTCAACGGGAAGAGACGTTTCTGGGTACGGTTCAGACGGGATCCATCATGTGCGGGAGGAGTGACACACCCACCGGCCATGTTCAATATTAGAGGAGACAGAGGATTTTTGTTTTACTCGGGACAGCCTCTATATTGCAGGCATTGCCACACTTATGGACATACAAAGGAGGGTTGCACCAGAACGGGAATTGTGTGCCGTAATTGCGGGGAAGAGGGACATACTGCAGCCAACTGTGGAGTCCCTAAGAGATGCCATCTATGCGGAGAGGAAAGACACTTGGCACGGCAGTGCACTAAAAGGACATATGCCCAGGCAGCAAAAGGGGACAGTGTGCTAGACGAAAAGGAAGAGACAGTTGAGGGTCTGGGAATTTGTGAGATGGAGTTCCCAAGAGGGAGGGCGTGATCCTGCTATAACAGCAATGTATGAGGAGGATTTAAGAAGAGAAGAAATGCTAGCAAGTGGCCCAATAGAGGGTTTGGCGGGTTCTATAAGTGATATCGTGGAGAAAAAAGAGGAAGATCTCTTCCTGGACTCCTTGGCCCAGAAACTGGAGGTGGGGGGAGGGGAGGAGACGGGAGCAGTGCATCAGAAAGATGCGGGGGAGGGGGAAACACGGTCATTGAGTGTGGTGGAACCTAGCTGGGCGGAAAGTATGGAGTTTCAAGATGCACAGAGGGGGAGGGAAGGTCCCCAAGATGTCTTGGAGGAGGAAATGGAAATAGGAGGGAAAAAAGCTGAAAAGCGTAAAAATCTGCAAGGGATAGAAACAAAAGAAGATAAGGATAGCCAGAGTAAAGGGGAGCCTAGAGAGGAAGGTGTAGAGGGTAAAGTTGTAAAAGTATCAGGGAAAGTAACCCTAAAAGTGAAGATGGAACATTTTGAAGACGCAGTGGGAGATGTTCTATTTTGGGTTGGTATTTTTCGGAAGCAGCATGGGGGGAGTAGTGAGGAACAGATAATAGAAAGATTAGAAAAACTGATGTACCAAAGAAAACAGCTGACAAAAGAGCAGTATGAAGAATTAAAAAAGGAGCATGTACAGTGGGTTAAAATAAAAGAGGCTAGGGGAGAGGTGAGAGAGAAGGAGAGAAGTGAGGGCAATAGCTCGTCCTCACAAAGCCAGATAAGCGTGGAGGGAACTAAAATACAGAGAAGTGTAAGTGGAGTAAGTGGGAATGAAAGTGATGGAAAGGCAGGCCAACAGAGTGGGGGTGAAGGGGGAGAGATTAGGGAAAGTAAAGGGGGAAAAGGAGAAAAGGCAGGCCTTAGTGGAAGAACAAAAGTAAGTTATGAAAGCGAGAGAGAAAGGAAGGCGAGGGAGTGGCATGTAAAAGAGGTGATAAATAATATAAATAAAGAGGCAGGTGACTTAGGGTTAAATGTTTCAAAAACGGAATGGCTGAAAGTACAGTTCACAAAAGCAGAGGTGTCTAAAGAGGAAGTAAGAAAATTAGGAATACAATGTAGTACGTATCATATCCGTGAGGCGTTAGAGAAATTGCTGGGACACGTGAAGTAATTAGATGCAATGTTAAATGTCCTGTGGAAAGTACGAAAAGTCGTGTGTAGAAATGGGAAGTAATCATATTTTTTTGCATTGAGTGTGTTTGGTAGTAGATGCACAGATGATGCCTTGGAATGTGTTGTTTTGTTTGGCTTTTTAGAATGGTTTTGTGCCTTTGGGTTGGTTTTTGTCTTGGCAATATAAGGATTGTATAGTGATGTTTTCGGTTTATTATTTTCTGTAAAATGATACTAAATGGTTGTTAATATGTGAACCGTAAAAAAAAAAAAATGTCTGTGAGTGGGTTTAATGGCTTTGCATCTCATCCCAGCCTCTGTCTAAAAGCTGTGTTTAAAACAGCATGCATTGGCTTGAGGATTGGCTTGTGTAATACGAGCTTGAGACAAAAGGTGGCACTGAGTGCTCATTTGCATGTCATTTCCCAGAATCCCTTGCTGCAGTGGAAGCGCTGTATGCTGGGTGATAATGGGGAAAGACAGGGTTGCAGACCTGTCTAAGACATGCAAATGAACATACAGTAATATTTACAGTTGCTATATATATATACATATATATGTACCCCTCAGTTTTATACAGTCATGGTGTTCATCATGTGTGGGACGCAGAGCCCAGAACCTAATGTCATGTTAGCATCAGAGAGTCACAGTAATAACTCAGCACTCACCCATGTAACACCTTCTCTGGTAGCTCTCTGTCTGTGTCTCTATCTACCTTTCTGTCTCCTGCATGACCAGGGAGGCTGCGAGGGACCCCCTCCCCCTCCCACTTGGAAACGGTACCCACATATAACAGACGAGTAATGACAGACTCAGTTTGGAGGTATAAAAGGCCGCGGCTTTGTTTATTAACAATCATAATACTGGAGTAAGCGCTAGTCCAAGCCAGAGTGGGGTCAGAGGGTCAGCCAGGCCTTGGCCTTCTGCCCCCGTACCCGGCCGACCCCTAAAGAGCCGGCCGTTGTCGCGAGTGGGTTCCCGGGTGTCACGTTAGCTTGACCCCGCCCAATCGCTCCTACCCCCGGGCGACGCCCGCCCCGAGCCCATCTGGCAAGGACAAGCACTTACCCCCGAACTGCCGCCGCGACAGTGGTAAAATGACCAACTGGAGCCTCCTGAAGGAACTTCAGTCCTTTGTTTCTCGGGAGATCTTCGGACACTGCCCTGTAAAATATGATGGTACATGTTACAGCTTACAGGTAGTGCAGACAGCTTATCACCAAGGGAATTGTAAATACTCCACGGAGTGGCCGGGGGCAAGCGTCTGCCCCCAACTGTCTTGCTAATGGGGTGGGTGGGTTGGATACTTCGCAGCAGACCGGGAGCAGAATGGAAGATTCAGCTCCCGGCTGTCTCTTTTGTACTGCCCTAGGCCTGTCCCCTCCCCCCCCCCAGGGGGGGGCCGCGACGGCGGCCCAGAGATCCCAGCGAGGTGAGGGGGGAGGGGGGCTTGCCCCCTGGTCATGGGCTTCCCTCGCCTAATTGGCTGGAGGGATTGCTTGACCAGGGAGGCTGCGAGGGACCCCCTCCCACTTGGAAACGGTACCCACATATAACAGACAAGTAATGACAGACTCAGTTTGGAGGTATAAAAGGCTGCGGCTTTGTTTATTAACAATCATAATACTGGAGTAAGCGCTAGTCCAAGCCAGAGTGGGGTCAGAGGGTCAGCCAGGCCTTGGCCTTCTGCCCCCGTACCCGGCCGACCCCTAAAGAGCCGGCCGTTGTCGCGAGTGGGTTCCCGGGTGTCACGTTAGCTTGACCCCGCCCAATCGCTCCTACCCCCGGGCGACGCCCGCCCCGAGCCCATCTGGCAAGGACAAGCACTTACCCCCGAACTGCCGCCACTCACGGCTCTATTTAAACCTCCTTAAATTAGACCGTGCCGCCAACCCCGCAAGGACCCTCTCCAGCCCCTCCTGCAATTCGTTATTGAACAAGTCCGCCCCTATCTCGGATAAGTGTGTGCCGTCGGCCGGGAACAGGCCAGTTGACTTGTTGTCGAACTCGGGATGGGTGATCTGCCATCCCCCACACTGCGTCACAAACTTCCCCACCATCTTGTTCAGTTTGACCCGCGCTCAGTCGATGGCGCCCGGTGCCCTTGCGCCCCTCCACACTCTCCTGCACAATATGTCCGACCAAACGATCTGTACTTCTGGCCAACGGGCGAGCATGAGGGCTAGGTCGTGTTTTATTGAATTAACCAGCTCGAAGTAGCGTCGAGCGGCCAGGTCGTTGCCCCCGACGTGGAGGAGCAAGATCTGCGGCGCCCTCCTATCCCTGCCCATCACCATTAGCCGCGGGAGCAACTGAGCCCACCGCAGCCCCCTACCTCCCCCCCATACCACATTTGCCTCCTCCGTTCGCAACCCGAGGTTAGCCCCGCATGGGCGTTTGACGGCCCGCTTCTCTGCCCAGTGTATAAGCGAGTCTCCGATTATCCAAGTGGGTGCGGCGTCTGTGAAGGCATAAAGAGGATGAGGGGGTTTATCCAAGCACGCTAAATACCAGATAATGCGGGCCTGATATAGGACCGGTATCTGTTAGACTTCCATCGCCCTATCTTTTGTACAAAAAATGTAATGACCCGGCGCTTCAGGCTACAACAATACCCCAGTCCAATGATTAGTCCATATAGATATGGAAAGTTCTTTTCAATATTCCAGCTGATGGAGCGATGGTGATCCAATTGCTGGCTGCTGGTTCCGAACTCCTCCTAGTATGTAATGGACAAAAAGGAAAAGACCATTGCGCAGCCACAAGAATCCATAAATAACTCCACAACAGATTAAAGTAATGAACTTACAGACTTGCTGTGTTATTGTTCCTTTGAGACAATCTGTGCTTTTAACCTCTTCTCTTCCAGATATCACGAATGCCACGTGTTGTATGTCTATCCTCCAGGTTTTCTGTCTGTTCACAGCATTACCACTTGGTCATAGTTCCCATGTGTTCCCAGAAAGGAAATAACATGGAAGATGATGGTGCAGATTGATAAAAATTTATTACAATAAAAATAAAAAACAGCCAAGGGCTTACTCACATAAACCAGGCTGTGTAAAAACAGCTGACAACGTGCTGTCCGCAGCTTGATACAATCAGGTAGGCAGGCTTCTGGGAGGATGGCGCTATTGTTGTTTGCAAACCCTGAAGTGGCGTCTAACTCTCAGTAGTTACTCTGCGAGATTCGCCCCCTCTATTTGCTATAGCTTCCTCTATCTCAGCTTGAGGTGGCCAGCACTGCAGAATGTGCTCTGCTCACCTCTCTGGGTAACTGCCGTCAGCCCGCGCTACGCCTCGTGATGTCACACTCTGATGTCACACTCTGGCGTCTCTCCTGATCGCTATGCTCCTGAAGACCGTGTCAGTTCTAGCTCCTCCCTCTCCATACGCGTTTCGTGACGCAATGTGGTCACTTCATCAGTGGATGAGGGGGGATAAGTATATACACCATATAATCCAAACCCGTCATGTAACCGCGCATGTGGTCTATAAACATTATATTCAGAACCCAGCACGTAACCATGATCGCAGTGTATACCATATAATCCAAATACAGCACGCCACCACCACTGCGGTACCGTATACACCCCTGTAACCCAAATACCGCACATTATAACCCTGACTGTAGCATATATACCCGTTATAATCCAATACGGCGCGTAACCTTGAATGCAGTATATCCACTATACCCGCCATGTAACCCACTTAAAGCACATTATAACACTGAATGCAGCATATATACACCTTATACTCCACATGCCGCACGTAACCGTGAATGCAGTATATACTCTATAAACGACTTTATAACCCTGAATGAAGCATATATACACTTTATAATCCACATACAGCACTTACCCTGAATGCGGTATATACACTATGTACGCCATGTAACCCAATTACAGCACATTACAACACTGAATGCAGCATAAATACATAGGGTGACCAGATTTCGAAAATGAAAAACCGGGACACCTTAAAAAATAATTTATTAAACAAATTACATCACGTGACACCCCCCGTTGCCATGACAATGAGACACTTTGATGCCCCTGCAGTGTTAGTGTGTATAGAGGTGGGGGCTTTGCTTGGGCCCTTCAACTCTTACAGCCAGGGCATTATTGGCCAGGAATGCCCAGTTCGGAGGGGATTACTACTTCAAAATGTACTTGATTCGTAACAACATCAAAAAACTCTAATACCAATAACTAACAACCACAGACAATGGTAATCTAAACCATCAAATAAAATGTCTACGGCCCTTGTTCAAGCATGTTTGCGGTACTTACCAGATAAATCAGTGCCTGCAATCCACGACTGTATCCGCCTCTCCGAGCGTCTGAAAGCAATCCAGCGTTCCTGGTGTGTGGCTGAAGAGGTGAGGGACTCCCTCCTCTCAAACGGAAAAGAAGAGCAAAAAATAGAGTTGGAACATACCTATCATACAGGGATGAGAGAGAGAGACAGAGAATGAGAGAGAGACAGAGAATGAGAGAGAGACAGAGAATGAGAGAGAGACAGACAATGAGAGAGACACAGAGAATGAGAGAGACACAGAGAATGAGAGAGACACAGAGAATGAGAGAGAGACAGACACAGAGGGCCTCATGCAGAGAGCATAGAATTTTCAAATTGGCGAATTTCATAAAAAGTAGCTTTTTTGGAGAGCTTTATTCTCCATATGCAGAAAAGTGCGAATTCAGCTATGTTTAACATGGATGTGTGTGGCGAGTTTGAATGGGAAAGATGCGCGCTTCAGAAATGTGTAAAAAAAAAATCGCGGCTTTTTTCCCCCCTTTGCTATAGGCGGCGAGCGCCATTTTATTGCCAAGTTTTCCTGGCGCGGCAAAAATGAGAAAATCGCGCCATTTCCCTGGCGCGAACAGCCGCTACATGCCGTTCGTACCTCTCTGCATTCGGAGAGTTTTAAAAATGGCGAGACGGAGGTTCTCGCCAGCCGCGAGGCGAGTTTTAGCAATAGAAAAAACAAAATGGCGCGTTTTTCGTAACTCGCCATTTTCTGCCGGTTTCTGCGCGAAATTGTACAAAAAATGCCGAATTTTGAAATAACGATGCTCTCTGCATGAGGCCCAGAGAGAGAGAGACAAAAGTAATGTACTGTATAACCATTATACCGTACCCCCTAGTATTCGTGTAATCATTGTCCCACACCCCCTATTACTCATGCTTTGGCAATACTGAAATGTTTTTTTGACATGCCAATCAAGCTGATTTGATTTGAGAGACACAGAGACACACACAGAGACACAGAGAGAGACAGAGATACAGAGACACACACAGAGACACACAGAGAGAAACAGAGACACACAGAGACACAGAGACACAGAGAGAGACAGAGACACAGAGACACACACAGAGACACAGAGACACACAGAGAGAGACAGAGACACACAGAGAGAGACAGAGACACACAGAGAGAGACAGAGACACAGAGAGAGAGAGAGAGAGAGAGAGAGACAGAGACAGAGACACAGAGAGAGAGAGAGAGACACAGAGAGACAGACAGAGAGAGACAGAGAGACAGACAGAGAGAGACAGAGACACACAGAGAGAGACAGAGACACACAGAGAGAGAGACAGAGACACAGAGAGACACAGAGAGAGAGAGAGACACGGGCCTATTTAGTAAGCGTCGATAAGGCTGCGTCTATAGTATTTCAGACGGAGGGAAGGCGCACACGCTGCAATACACTTGCTGAAGTCTGAGCTTTTTTATGGCTTTGCAGGGTATGCTTCAGAGCGATTTGGGGGTGTGGCAATGAATATTTGGAGGCGTGGCAATAACGTTCCGGCGCGGACGTCACTTCCCTACCTCACATCCCGATCCACCGGCATTTTTTCAGATGCAGCATCTGAAGCACTGTGCAGGCAAGAAGAAAAATGCACACAATGCGCACCAGAGATTAAAATATAGTAAATTATTTATTAATAAAACAAGAAATAACCGTGGGGGATCCAACCCCACCTCAGTACATATGCGTCACAGATCCGGGTTCGGTTACAGAGTGACCTGACGTGTCACGACAGGTCACTCTGCGCGTATTCTGACAGGCTAAGACGGCGTTTGCAGGTAGGAATTTATATATACACTATATCTTCATCTCCTTCATAGTAATGACATTAAAAACACATTTATTCACAGAATTAAGTAGTCACTGTGTGGGATTAGTTTAAGATTTATTTATTAGATAATTTATCACTATGTAACACACTTTAAATCACAAATAAATAGGTATCACATTATTGCAATGTATTCAGTTGTAAGATATTAATGTTATTTGTAACACACAGTAGATTAGAAACATCACAATAATTAAGTATTAAATGTAATATTTATTGATCCCTGTAGCACTATTACAATTTGTTGGCATGGTAATCTATAACAGGGGAGCGCAAACTTCTGAAGCTGCGTCCCCCTGCCTGGCCTCCCCCGGTCTTGCGCCCCCTCTCCTACCTGCCAGCACACTCCGGGGTCGAGTGACGTCACATGACCGCGGTGTCATTTGATGCCACGTTGCCATGGAGACGTGTCTGAATCCCGGTCAGTGTTACTGTTGCAGAGGCCTCACGTGATCCCCGGCATTTCATTTAAATGCCTTGGGGAGGAGCGCGGGACCTATGCACCCACCCGCGCACCCCCAGACAAATCTCCCGCCCCCCAGTTCACGCACCGCTAACCTATAACATTATGTGTGTGTATATGTGTGTGTAAATATATAAATACACATATACACACACATATATATATATATGTATATATATACACATGAAGGTCAGTCAGCACACTGCAGTAGAAAAGGTTATAATAGCAGATGCTAGTCCCATAGAAAATAAGTATGATACGAACCAATCCAAAGACCAGTAAAGAGACAGCACACCGCACGGGGTTAATCCAAAAATCTATATTCACAACATGAAATACACGTAAGCCAACGTTTCGGTCCCACAGAGAGACCTTCCTCAGGGCCGTGCAACCCACAAGTTTAAGTGACCACACATATATACCCTCACCCATAGTGCAATGCAAACAAAGGGAACCAATCACCAACATGCAATCAGACAGAATATGCAACATAGCTGTGCTCCGTGCCCCTCCCCTATTACCTGATTATCCAAATGACTCATCATGACATGAGAGTAGGCACTTAAACTATTAGGAGAAAGACACCCTTTAGACACTGGTCCCAGGGTCTACTGCCCTTGCGGGGGAGGTCGCGCACCGCGCATCTGCAGTGGGCCAAAACATATTGACTGCCGGAGCGCCAGCAAGGAGAGTACGCCGCGCATCACAGCTGTGAGCAGACGCCTCATTGACTCTCCCTGGCCACCAGGGACGCCGGCAGCGCAAAACGCACATGCGCAGTCTGAAAAACCGCCTCGGTGCACAGTTACCCACACACTGACAGTAATAATGGGCTAAACAGAATAGTAATAAACAGAGCGTTAAGGTGAACCACAGGGGGACAGGTAGAGGTATAGAGCACAAGGAGCGCATAGCATCACCATAGTATATAAGGACAAAGGAAGTGCAAAAGTGCAGAGGGAGTGATGCAACAGAGTATGAGTGACAAACATAAAAAAGGCATAATGCAAAATCAAGTGAAAGCAGGGAGACTGCTACAAAAAGCAGCTAAGTGAAAGTTCCTCATTTAGGCCACCAGGTGTCATAGTTCTTAGTTCATAAATAAGCCTTGCTTCCTGTTTAAGCAAAGTCCTGCCCCTGTCACCCCCACGGGGGGGGACTGGGACCTGCAGAATAGGCATACAACGAAGTGTGGCCAGTTTAGCCCATGTTTAGCCCATTATTACTGTCAGTGTGTGGGTAACTGTGCACCGAGGCGGTTTTTCAGACTGCGCATGTGCGTTTTGCGCTGCCGGCGTCCCTGGTGGCCAGGGAGAGTCAATGAGGCGTCTGCTCACAGCTGTGATGCGCGGCGTACTCTCCTTGCTGGCGCTCCGGCAGTCAATATGTTTTGGCCCACTGCAGATGCGCGGTGCGCGACCTCCCCCGCAAGGGCAGTAGACCCTGGGACCAGTGTCTAAAGGGTGTCTTTCTCCTAATAGTTTAAGTGCCTACTCTCATGTCATGATGAGTCATTTGGATAATCAGGTAATAGGGGAGGGGCACGGAGCACAGCTATGTTGCATATTCTGTCTGATTGCATGTTGGTGATTGGTTCCCTTTGTTTGCATTGCACTATGGGTGAGGGTATATATGTGTGGTCACTTGCACTTGTGGGTTGCACGGCCCTGAGGAAGGTCTCTCTGTGGGACCGAAACGTTGGCTTACGTGTATTTCATGTTGTGAATATAGATTTTTGGATTAACCCCGTGCGGTGTGCTGTCTCTTTACTGGTCTTTGGATTGGTTCGTATCATATGTATATATATATATATATATATATATATATATATATATATATATGTATATACATATATATATCTTCTTCTCTCCGAAGAAGACCGTTTTATATGTATGTATGTATGTGTGTGTGTGTAAATAGATGTATGTGTGTGTGTATATATATATATATATATATATATATATATATATATTATATATATATATATATTGTGACAAACGGCTTACTCCGGGGCTCCGTCGTTTGTCCGGGACTGTTTAGAACACGGTCTTTTAGGGTAGGTTAAATGATGAGGCGTCACGTACTGTTCCTTTAAACAGGCTATGCCTGGTTTATTCAGTCCCAGGCACTGAGACTGCCACAGTGCATACAACAGAAAACAGATCAAAACAAAAGCTGCTCACCTGAGCGATAACTTAACTTAGATATCCCTGACTCAGGGTTGGAAGTGGCTTTTCCACTTCCAACATCAAAACACGGTACTTTTGCAGTCTTACACAAATGAACAGAAAGATTGAACCTGTTTGGGGAAGAGGCTTCTCCCCTCTGTAGTTCAGCAGCCTTCCAGCCTCCTGGCTCTTGTGGGGAGACCAGAGCAAACAGGAAATCAGTCTTTCATACCTGATTCCTAATTAGCATGACAGGTGACAGAAATCAGGCAGCAGACAAACTCTGGTCTGGATCTCTCATCCCTCAGTTCCAGCGCTTGCCAAACTGTGGGATGGAGTGTATGTATTATAAGGCTGCACTCCCAGGCCAAACAGGATAGAAACTGTCTAGTATCCTGGGAGCCCTATATACGGAATTTATTACCATCCCCTGGTTTCTGTCACATATCCTCCCCCCCAGCTCAGACCTCGAGGGATGAGCGACCATGGATATTAGGGAGTGCATCCTTGACAACCCGTCAGCATTGCCATGTTTGTGCCCTGACCTGTGTTCCACAGAAAATTTAAAGGGTTGTAGGCTTAGGAACCACCTGGTCACTCTAGCATTCTTTTCCCTGTTTTGACACATCCAGGTAAGGGGTGCATGATCTGTGACCAACCGGAATTTTCTCCCCAACAGGTAGTATTTGAGCGTCTCTACAGCCCACTTTATTGCGAGACACTCTTTCTCTACTATGGAGTAATTTTTCTCCTGGGGATTTAGTTTCCTACTTAAATAAAGGATGGGGTGCTCCTCACCTTGAGACTCCTGGGAGAGTACCGCCCCCAGCCCTACCTCAGATGCGTCGGTTTGGACTACGAACTCTTTGGAGAAGTCAGGTGTGACCAACACTGGTTGGGCACAGAGAGCTTCTTTCAGGCTTCTAAAGGCCTGTTCGGTTTCGGGGGACCACTTTACCATTAGCGGTCCTCTTGCTTTTGTGAGGTCAGTTAGTGGGGTTGCCTTAGTTGCAAAATTGGGAATAAACCTTCTATAGTACCCAATTAACCCCAAAAAGGTCCTTACTTGTTTTTTTGTAACTGGCCTTGGCCAATTTTGTATCGCCTCCACTTTGAGTGTTTGGGGTTTGAGTAAACCTCTGCCAATAGAATATACCAGATACTTGGCCTCCTCCAGACCAATAGTGCATTTAGCGGGGTTAGCAGTTAGTCCAGCAGACCGGACTGCGTCAAGCACAGCTTGGACCTTTGGAAGGTGGGATTGCCAATCTTCACTATGGATTACCACATCATCCAGGTAGGCGGCAGCATACCGAGCATGTGGTTTTAAAATTTTATCCATCATTCTTTGGAATGTGGCGGGAGCTCCATGTAAGCCAAAAGGCAACACCTTATACTGAAAGAGGCCGTCTGGGGTTGAGAAGGCTGTCTTTTCTTTTGCCCTTTCTGTGAGGGGAACCTGCCAGTACCCTTTTGTTAGGTCTAGGGTTGTGAGATATCGGGCTTTGCCCAGTCTCTCTACAAGTTCATCTACCCTGGGCATAGGATAAGTATCAAATTTTGACACCGCGTTTAGTTTCCGGTAGTCATTACAAAACCTTGTTGTACCATCTGGCTTTGGGACTAAGACTATAGGGCTGTTCCACCCACTTTGGGATTCCTCAATTACACCTAGTTTTAGCATTTTTTTAACCTCTAAACTTATAGCCTTTCTTTTGGCCTCTGGGATTCGGTACGGTTTAAGGTTAACTCGGACCCCCGGTTCAGAGACTAGGTCATGTTCAATTACGCTAGTTCTACCTGGCCGTATAGAGAAGATTTCTTTGTTTCTTTTCACTAAATTCTGAACCTCTCGTTTCTGATGAACAGACAGGGTTTCAGCTATGCTAACCTCTGGGTCAGTTTCTTGATTCTCTGACGGACCTGGGGGTACTAGGGTTAACAAGACTTCTCTATCTTTCCAGGGCTTGAGTAGGTTTATATGGTAAATTTGCTCAGGTTTCCTCCTACCTGGCTGTCTTACCTTATAATTTACTTCTCCCACTCTTTCCAAGACCTCATATGGCCCATGCCATTTACTGTAGCAAGGAATTTACTCTCCACAGTGGGAACCAGAACTAGTACCCTATCACCTGGAGAAAAAATTCTGACCCTAGCACCCTTATTATATGTATTCCTCTGTGCTTCTTGAGCTTTCTCCATGTGTTCCCTCACTATGGGTAGGACTGCAGCAATGCGGTCCTGCATCTGGGCAACATGCTCTATTACACTTCTGTAAGGGGTAACCTCGTGTTCCCAAGTCTCTTTGGCTATATCCAGTAAGCCCCTTGGGTGTCGGCCATACAATAGTTCAAACGGGGAGAAGCCTGTGGATGATTGGGGAACTTCCCTAATGGCAAATAACAGGTACGGTAACAAACAATCCCAGTTTTTCCCATCTTTATCAACCGCCCGCCGTAACATGCTCTTTAAGGTTTTATTGAACCTTTCCACTAAACCATCTGTTTGTGGATGATAGACTGAGGTTCTGAGATGCTTGATTTTTAGGAGTTTACATAGCTCTTTCGTTACTTGGGACATAAATGGTGTTCCCTGGTCAGATAGAATCTCTTTAGGAATCCCGACCCGGGAAAACAGAACTACTAACTCTTTTGCTATGTTTTTAGCTGAGGTGCTACGTAGGGGAACTGCCTCCGGATATCGGGTGGCATAATCTAATATTACCAATATATGCTGATGTCCCCTAGCAGACTTTATTAGGGGTCCTACTAGATCCATAGCAATCCGGTCAAATGGTACCTCTATTATGGGAAGGGGTACCAATGGGCTGCGGTACGCCTTGAACGGGGCGGTGATCTGACATTCTGGGCATGAGGAACAATAATTCGTAATTTCTGCCAGAACCCCAGGCCAATAGAAGCTTCGGAGAACCTTTTCTTTTGTCTTTTCCACCCCTAGGTGTCCCCCCAATGGATGACTATGTGCGAGGTGTAATACTACATTACGGAATGTCCGTGGTACCAACAATTGTTTAGTTGTAACTGATTTCCTTTTATCAACCCGATATACTAGGTCGTTCTCTACCTCGAAGTAGGGGTAAGCAAGTGACCTATCTGGTTGGCCAGGAGTACTATTCTGGTCCCGTATATTTCCCCTTGCTACCGCTAATGTGGGGTCCTCCCACTGGGCCTTCTTAAAACTCCCAGGACTGACCTCTAGGTCAGCGAGGGTCTTATCCGGTTCTGGGTTGGTAAGTGTCTGCTCAACATCTTGATTTGGGGTATTCCCTACCAAAGTAGTGATGGGGAAGGGAATTTTACAGCACTCCTCCTTTTCCCCCTTCTTATTTGGGCCCTCGTCAACCTCCATTTCTGAAAAAGGGAAAGGATTTGTTTCTTCTAATACTTCGTTATGGTCCGCTATTGAACTCTGGGCGCTATTCTGAGCGGGGGACCACATTTTTAGAAAATGGGGAAAGTCGGTCCCTATTAACACATCATGTGCCAGTTTGGGTACAATACCCACCTTGAAATCTAAAGAACCAAACTCTGTTTAAAAAAAAACATCAACAGTGGAATATTCATGATTATCCCCATGTATACAACAAATTGCCACTCTTTGTGAACTGTTTCCCTGTTTCTTCTTAATGGGCAAGAGGTATTCGGACACTAGTGTGACCATGCTCCCAGAGTCAAGAAGTGCCCGAACCCTCTTACCATTAACCTTTACAAATGCCCACAGATGGTTATTCAAGGGGTCCTCTGGGCTAGGGCCCATACATTGGGACAACAGCGAATAAGGTTCCACGCTGTTGCATTGCATGGGCTCATCATTTAGTGGGCAGATTTTTGCTGTGTGGCCCCTCTCATGACAATTTACACATTTAGGTACATAGTCTGTGTCCCACTTAGAGCCTTTTCCCGGCTCCCCATGTTGGCTATTGCCCTTAGTGTGCGAACCACTGTTGCTGGTGCTGCGTGAAGGTGGTCGCCGCTCTTCAGCGCCCCTTACCCCGGTACCCTTTTACCGTCTCTGGAAGAGTCCTGGAACCTCGGGTAGTGGGGTTGCTCCACGACTGTGGGTTGTGGGTGCTCTTCTGCTGCATTGTACCTTTCTACGAGGGCCACAAGCTCATCCGCATTGTGGGGGTCACTCCGACTGACCCAACGGCGTAAGGCAGAGGGAAGTTTCCTCAAGAACTGGTCCATGACCAACCGTTCCACGATGTGGCTGGCTGAGTTGATCTCGGGTTGTAGCCACTTCCGGGCGAGGTGGATGAGGTCATACATCTGGCTTCGGGTGGCTTTATCCATCGTGAAGGACCATGCGTGAAACCTTTGGGCGCGAACAGCCGTGGTTACGCCGAGGCGGGCGAGGATCTCGAACTTCAATTTTGCATAGACGTTAGCTTCGGCTGGCTCTAGATCAAAGTAAGCCTTCTGGGGTTCGCCGCTTAGGAAGGGTGCGATTAGACCAGCCCACTCAGCTTCTGGCCATCCCTCTCTCTGTGCCGTGCGTTCAAACGTGAGAAGATAGGCTTCCACATCATCCGAGGGTCCCATCTTCTGAAGGTAGTGGCTTGCCCTGGTCATTTTCGGAACTGGGGCTGCCACTGCCAGTGGAAGGTTACTGATAGTCCCCCTCAGGATCTCGAGTTCCTGCTGTAAGCCCTGAGCGAACCGCTGTTGCTCCTCTCTCAGCAAGCGGTTTGTCTCTTGCTGGTTTGCATTCGCGTTTTGCAGGGCTTCATTCGTCTGTTGCTGGTTTGCATTCGCCTGTTGCTGGTTGGCATTCACCTGTTGCTGGTTGGCATTAATCTCTTGCTGGGCTATTAGCAGCTGTTGCTGGGCTGCATTCGTCTGCTGCTGGTTTGCATTAGTTTCTTGCTGGGCTATTAACAGCTGTTGCTGGGTTTCATTCGTGTCTTTCTGGGCAGCGACATTGCGTACCAGTGCACCCACCACGTCTTCCATCTTGTTTGCAGAGGATGAAAAAACCTTTTTTTTTTTTTTTTTCAAAGTTCTTCAACCCGCAGACCCCCTAGTGCTCTGCCCGCATTCTCCACCATATGTGACAAACGGCTTACTCCGGGGCTCCGTCGTTTGTCCGGGACTGTTTAGAACACGGTCTTTTAGGGTAGGTTAAATGATGAGGCGTCACGTACTGTTCCTTTAAACAGGCTATGCCTGGTTTATTCAGTCCCAGGCACTGAGACTGCCACAGTGCATACAACAGAAAACAGATCAAAACAAAAGCTGCTCACCTGAGCGATAACTTAACTTAGATATCCCTGACTCAGGGTTGGAAGTGGCTTTTCCACTTCCAACATCAAAACACGGTACTTTTGCAGTCTTACACAAATGAACAGAAAGATTGAACCTGTTTGGGGAAGAGGCTTCTCCCCTCTGTAGTTCAGCAGCCTTCCAGCATCCTGGCTCTTGTGGGGAGACCAGAGCAAACAGGAAATCAGTCTTTCATACCTGATTCCTAATTAGCATGACAGGTGACAGAAATCAGGCAGCAGACAAACTCTGGTCTGGATCTCTCATCCCTCAGTTCCAGCGCTTGCCAAACTGTGGGATGGAGTGTATGTATTATAAGGCTGCACTCCCAGGCCAAACAGGATAGAAACTGTCTAGTATCCTGGGAGCCCTATATACGGAATTTATTACCATCCCCTGGTTTCTGTCACAATATATATATATACATACATACGTATGTGTGTATATATATATATATATGTGTGTGTGTGTGTGTCATACAAGAATCTATTACTGTATTATCTAAAATCAGTAACACATGTGATCTATTATGCCATTACCAATTGGACTGTAGGACTATAAAACCATTACGAGTGAGTTGTAGCATTATCCCCTGATGAAATCGGCCGTGTGCTGAAGAAACGCGTAGGTACTTTGTTCTCGTTATTGCCACACTATCCGTCTTGACGCCGGGAAGGGAAGTTGGTACACAACCAAGACGAGACACCGGAATTACAGAGTGGAATCACAACTGCATACTACAGATTGCCGGAGGACCACACTGCGAGGGGCGCAGCCTATCGAGTTTCCCGGTCATCGTCCAAAGTCTGGAGCTGCGGATTGACCACCGGATTACCACGGAGCCCGAGCCTGTCTCACACAATGCTTTTACCAAACGGGCGTTTGTGAGTTTGTTATTTTTATCTTGTCCAGGAAATGAAATTGTTAAACCAAATTTACACATGGAGCGGGCGCTTTCTCTTCTTTTTGTTTTGTTTAGATATCTATCGAGGAGGTGGTTGTTTCCCTGAAGAGAGCTGCCAGGGCTCCAGAGGACGCCCGAATTGGATCCTTTTATGATTGAGTTATAACATAGCTATTAGAGCTAGGTTTCTGGACTTTTATTGTGTTTAGGCATAGTGTTTATTATTATTTTATTACAGCTACTTTTTAGTAATTGCACTGTTATTAATTCTGGCCACTATTTCTCACTGCCATTATAATCTCTCTCTAGCGACAACCAGATTGCTATATCAGCTATATTATTTATTGGTTATACCAGGGGAGCACAAACTTTTGCAGCTCGCCCCCCTGCCTTCCCTCTGTTGGTGCTCGCGCCCCCCCCCCCCTTACCTTGATGCGGCGTTACGTGACCTGCAGCGGCATTTGACGAGGGTGACGTCACATGACCCCGCGGCGTAATTTAACACCGCGTTGCCATGGACACGAGTGACGCCGGCAGAGTCAAGGTAAGTAATAGCATTGCAGAGGCCTCACGTGATCCCCCGGCATTTAATTTTAATGCCTCGAGGAAGTGCGCGGGGCCTCTGCAACCGCCCGCGCCACCCCCCCCCCCCCGAAAAATCTCCCCCTCCCCACTTTGCGCACCTCTGGGTTATACTATATATATATATATATATATATATATATATATATATATATATATATATATATATATATATATATATATATATATACACACACACACACATATACACACACACACACACACACGTGTATGTGTGTATAAAACAGACTATATATATACATTTAGGGGCCTATGCAGAGAGCAGCGAATTTTAAAATTGGCGAATTTATTAAAAAGTAGCTTTTTTGGAGAGTTTTAATCTCCATATGCAGAAAAGTGCGAATTCTGCTATGTTTAACATGGATGCGTGTGGCGAGTTTAAATTGGCGAGATGCGCGCTTCAGAAATGTGTTAAAACAAATTCGCACCTTTTTTTTCCCCTTTGCAATGGCCGCGAGCGGCAGTTTTTTTTGGCGAGGCAAAACGGAGACAATCGCGCCTTTTTATTGGCGCGAACAGCCGCTAGATGCCGTTCGCGCCTCTCTGCATACGAATATTTTTTAAACTGGCGAGATTGAGGTTCTCGCCAGCCGCGAGGCGAGTTTTACAAATAGAAAAGAAAAATTGGCGCGTTTTTCGGAACTCGCCATTTTCTGCAGCTTTCTGCGCGATTTTCTCCAAAAAATGGCGAATTTCGAAATAGCGCTGCTCTCTGCATAGGCCCCATAGTATGATATATATATATACATACTATATGTGTATGTATATATATATATAAATATATATATATATGTATATATATATATATACGACTATTAAGGTTAAAGATAATGGTGAAAGACAGGGTTGCAGACCTGTCTAAGACATGCAAATGAATATACAGGAATATTTACAGTATATATATATATATATACTAGCTGAGAGACCCGGCGTTGCCCGGGATGTAATGTTCCCGTTCCTCTCTCTCCTCCCCCCTCTCTCTGTTTGTCCCCCATTCACATCAATCCAGTCCCCCCCCTCCCTCCCTCCTTTACAGCTTCATGTAGCGTGTGTGCGTCAGTCACTGTGTGTTTGCTCGCGCGTCAGTGAGTCTGAGGCAGAAACACAAAC
Source organism: Ascaphus truei (assembly GCF_040206685.1). Lineage (NCBI taxonomy): Eukaryota > Metazoa > Chordata > Amphibia > Anura > Ascaphidae > Ascaphus > Ascaphus truei. The sequence continues at coordinate 171,795 of NW_027456871.1, forward strand.
ACACACAGACTGACTGACGCACACACAGTCAGTGTGTGCCTCAGTCAGTGTGTGCGTGCGTCAGTCAGGCTTTGTGTGCGCGTCAGTCAGTGTGTGCGTGCGTGCGTGCGGCAGTCAGTCAGTGTGTGCGCGCGGGGCGTCAAAGGCAGGGGGGGCGTCAAAGGGAGGGGGGGGGCGTCAAAGGGAGGGGGGGGGCGTCAAAGTGAGGGGGGGGCGTCAAAGTGAGGGGGGGGGCGTCAAAGGGAGGGGGGGGCGTCAAAGGGAGGGGGGGGGCGTCAAAGGGAGGGGGGGGGGCGTCAAAGGGAGGGGGGGGCGTCAAAGGGAGGGGGGGGCGTCAAAGGGAGGGGGGGGGCGTCAAAGGGAGGGGGGGGCGTCAAAGGGAGGGGGGGGCGTCAAAGGGAGGGGGGGGCGTCAAAGGGAGGGGGGGGGCGTCAAAGGGAGGGGGGGGGCGTCAAAGGGAGGGGGGGGGCGTCAAAGGGAGGGGGGGGGCGTCAAAGGGAGGGGGGGGGCGTCAAAGGGAGGGGGGGGCGTCAAAGGGAGGGGGGGGCGTCAAAGGGAGGGGGGGCGTCAAAGGGAGGGGGGGGGCGCGTCAAAGGGAGGGGGGGGCGTCAAAGGGAGAGGGGGGGGCCTCAAAGGGAGGGGGGGGGCGTCAAAGGGAGGGGGGGGGCGTCAAAGGGAGGGGGGGGGCGTCAAAGGGAGGGGGGGGGCGCCTCAAAGACATGGATTCCTCCCCCTGCATTTCCTGCAGTGGACAGGAGGGGGGGGGCAGTGGACAGGAGGGGGGGGGCAGTGGACAGGAGGGGGGGGGGCAGTGGACAGGAGGGGGGGGGGCAGTGGACAGGAGGGGGGGGGGGCAGTGGACAGGAGGGGGGGGGGGCAGTGGACAGGAGGGGGGGGGGCAGTGGACAGGAGGGGGGGGGGCAGTGGACAGGAGGGGGGGGCAGTGGACAGGAGGGGGGGGGCAGTGGACAGGAGGGGGGGGCAGTGGACAGGAGGGGGGGGCAGTGGACAGGAGGGGGGGGGCAGTGGACAGGAGGGGGGGGCAGTGGACAGGAGGGGGGGGGCAGTGGACAGGAGGGGGGGGCAGTGGACAGGAGGGGGGACAGGAGGGGGGACGCAGTGGACAGGAGGGGGGACGCAGTGGACAGGAGGGGGGGGCAGTGGACAGGAGGGGGGGCAGTGGACAGGAGGGGGGGGGCAGTGGACAGGAGGGGGGGGCAGTGGACAGGAGGGGGGGCAGTGGACAGGAGGGGGGGCAGTGGACAGGAGGGGGGGGCAGTGGACAGGAGGGGGGGGGGCAGTGGACAGGAGGGGGGGGCAGTGGACAGGAGGGGGGACAGGAGGGGGGGGGCAGTGGACAGGAGGGGGGGGCAGTGGACAGGAGGGGGGGGCAGTGGACAGGAGGGGGGGGGCAGTGGACAGGAGGGGGGGGCAGTGGACAGGAGGGGGGACAGGAGGGGGGGGCAGTGGACAGGAGAGGGGGGCAGTGGATAGGAGGGGGGGGCAGTGGACAGTGACACACACACACACACACACACACACACACACACACACACACACACACACACACACACACACACACACCTCAGTTGATGCGCCCTTTCTTTAGTTCCGTTTGGCGCCGGAGGTGGGGAGCGACACCTACCTGTACTTCCGGGCGCCGCCACCGTCTGACTCGGCGCCGCGAGGGAGGAAGGGGGTCCGCCATCTTACGCGCCGCGTGGCAGCTGCGGGAAGCGAGGTGATTTGGAGCGGGGAGGCGGGAAGCGAGGTGATTTGGAGCGGGGAGGGGTGATTTGGAGCGGGGAGAGGTGATTTGGAGCGGGGAGAGGTGATTTGGAGCGGGGAGAGGTGATGCCGCTGGGGAGGGGAAGAGGTGATGCCGCTGGGGAGGGGGAAGAGGTGATGCCGCTGGGGAGGGGGAAGAGGTGATGCCGCTGGGGAGGGGGAAGAGGTGATGCCGCTGGGGAGGGGGAAGAGGTGATGCCGCTGGTGAGGGGGAAGAGGTGATGCCGCTGGGGAGGGGGAAGAGGTGATGCCGCTGGGGAGGGGGAAGAGGTGATGCCGCTGGGGAGGGGGAAGAGGTGATGCCGCTGGGGAGGGGGAAAAGGTGATTTGGAGAGGGGAGAGAGGTGTGTGTGTGTGTGTGTGTGTCGTCACTCCGCCTCAGGCCAATGAGAGGTGTGGGGGGCGGGCCAAGGGGGTGGTGTGAGTGTGTGAGGCCAATGAGAGGTGTGCGGGGGCGGGCGGGCCAAGGGACCAATGAGATTGCCGCTAGGGACACCGGACATCCAGCAGGCAGGCATGCATGCATGCATGCAGGCAGGCAGGCAGGCAAACATACAGTGCTTTCACTAATATAGTATAAGATATATATATATATATATATATATATATATATATATATATATATATATATATATGTTCAAATAACGGGGGAAAAAAGGGGGGGAAGGTGGGGAAAAAAACCCTGCATCTACTTTTGCAATATTAATGCCACCATAAACCAATAAATAACTTTACATCAGTAACATGTAAGAACAGTAAGGCATTGAACTACACTGTGAGGGGAAAGTGAAGCACCCAACAGCAGCCTGCTTCTATCGGCGGTTCTCTCCACCACCCACTTTATTATGGAAAATGTGAGTTTCCTAATTACCTGTGCATAATACATTTGTATAGTTCATACTATTTGCACTATTTGTGGTTTTCTTTATTTTCATATCATCCACTTCACTGAGAGGATACAGACTCCAGTAACATAAAGGGCTCCAGTCAGAGAGAGAAGGATCTCTGACATGCAGTGATTTTATACGTTTTTTGTGAGTTCATTTCTTATGTTTTACATCTTTTAAAGCAGTGAATTACCATCTGCACTATATATATTTATATTTTTTCACATATCACGAGATCCAGCGCTCCTCCTCAACCCCAAGAAAAGAATACAGGAATATTTACAGTATATATATATATATATATATATATATATAAATATATATGTTCAAATAACGGGGGGAAAAAGGGGGGGAAGGTGGGGGAAAAAACCTCGCATCTACTTTTGCAATATTAATGCCACCATAAGCCAATAAATAACTTTACATCAGTAAGAATTGGCGGTGCTCACGGGTTGTAAATAGTATGAGTGAAAAGAGAAAAAAGTAAAACGTGTGGGAGCACTCAGGTATGCAGATTAACATATAGTATTTTATTTATTTGACACAGTGCAAAAAAGGATAAGTAAACAGTACATGATTAAAAACACTTAAAAAAGGCTAGGACCCCTGTCACGGGTACTACCCATAGACACAAGTGGGCAAAACTAGGGAATGACTCAAATTGTCAACCCTTAACATGAAAATGGATAGTGACTCAAGAAACACTTGGATCGGTCAGAATAAATCACAACAGGTTAATGGGTTCACAGGCACCTATACAAAGCTAAAGATAATACGTACTACACACCAATGAAGTGACTAGTCCAAATATAAATGACAATCTTAAACCATCATAAATCTGCTTGAGCATACAATTATGTAACCAATACCAACAGCACAAATAAATCACTTGAAGGAAAAAGGTGGCATGATGGGATGAAGTCACTAGATGTGTAGAGCAATGAAGTGTGTGAATAGCATGGACGCGTTTCGTCCAGAGACTTAGACTTGGAGTGGGGGTGCGTCGGAGTGGGGGTGCTAGGCAGGACCCCTGACAGATGTTCACGTAACTATGCTACCCAGCACTGGTGCAACTAATCTTTGGACTGTGACACTCTATTTTTTCATTATGGATACTGACAACATACACAAGGTTATCTAATAGGTGTTCATCAGGCAATTTTCCATACATGCTATTCACACACTTCATTGCTCTACACATCTAGTGACTTCATCCCATCATGCCACCTTTTTCCTTCAAGTGATTTATTTGTGCTGTTGGTATTGGTTACATAATTGTATGCTCAAGCAGATTCATGATGGTTTAAGATTGTCATTTATATTTTGACTAGTCACTTCATTGGTGTGTAGTACATATTATCTTTAGCTTTGTATAGGTGTCTGTGAACCCATTAACCTGTTGTGATTTATTCTGACGTATCCAAGTGTTTCTTGAGTCACTATCCATTTTCATGTTAAGGGTTGACAATTTGAGTCATTCCCTAGTTTTGCCCACTTGTGTCTATGGGTAGTACCCGTGACAGGGGTCCTAGCCTTTTTTAAGTGTTTTTAATCATGTACTGTTTACTTATCCTTTTTTGCACTGTGTCAAATAAATAAAATACTATATGTTAATCTGCATACCTGAGTGCTCCCATACGGGTTACTTTTTTCTCTTTTCACTCATATATATATATATATATATTGCGCGCGCACACACACATATAACGTTTTATCCAACTTTTTCATTTATCATTTGTAGAGAAAATGAACATTGTCGCCAGAAGCGCTATTTTTTCAAAATGTAACATCTCTACTAGTGTAAAATGATACTTCATATAAAGCAGGTTATGGGACCCAGTATAAAATGACTATAATGTCTCTTATCACATCCCAGTATATGGATACTTTCTATTATCACAAGCTGCTAACATGTGACAGGGCTCAGTGTCTGAGCCCAGAATGTGACATACTGAACATTCTCATTCTAAATTTCAAAAAATATTGTGTTGATTTCTGACCTGACTGCCGTGGTTACAGCTCAACCACTCTGTTCTACTGCATGTCACCACTTTCTGCCACAACCAGCTGACGGTGGATCTGCAAGGAGTTCAACGCTCATTGGCATCACATCTGTGGCTTGGTTAACGTATCATTTCTCCAGCTTTTTATTGTATTGTTTTGAAGTAGATTATATTTATTTAGTTGAATAGATATTTATTTAGTTTAATAGATATTTATTTAGTTAAATAGATTATATTTGTAAGTTTAATAAGTTATATTTCTTAGTTTAATAAGTTATATTTCTTAGTTTAATAAATTATATTTCTTAGTTTAATAAGATATATTTGTTAGTTTAATAAGTTATATTTCTTAGTTTAATAAATTATATTTCTTAGTTTAATAAGTTATATTTCTTAGTTTAATAAATTATATTTCTTAGTTTAATAAGTTATATTTCTTAGTTTAATAAGTTATATTTGTTAGTTAATAGATTATATTTGTTAGCACAGTAGATTATATTTACTAGTATTTAAGTCTCCCCCTCAGTGCCCCATTAGGACCCGTGGGCATATTTCACATCTTTTCGGAGTCGCTTATTTTTTAGACCCTCGGAGCCGAAACCTAAAGGGGTCAGCTAAGAAAGTCCGGATCAAGAGGAGCCGCACAGTTTAAAGACAGAACATTTCCAAGGGAGATGGAGACAATTTGGGTAAGATCTGATTAAATGACAACCTTTGGGGAAGGAAAGGGTGACGCGGAGTGTAAGAGGGGGGTGAGAGAGCAAGGTGCTGTGTCAGATTGGGGCAGAGCAAGAGAACGCAAAAATGATGGGGATTTGCTGCACACTAAAAAAAACAATTAGTCATACTTTTACCGGTGCCCCTTAGTCTCAGGGAAGACCGGCATTTCGTCCAATGGATACAATATGATTGATGGAAAAGGGCACACGGATTTGAATAAAAAAAGATAATTTATTGTGCCACAGACTACAATGTTTCGGCTGCTGGCCTTTCTTTATTGGCTTTAGTGGGTTTAGCCACTTTACCTGAGAAAGGCCAGCAGGCTGAAATGTTGTTGTCTATGGCAATGCAAGAGAAAACAGGTTGGGGGGGTGGGTTCTCGCAAGGTCGCCGACCCATGGGTGAGTGTCCCCGGTGGCAACTAGTCCTGGACCCCGGGAAAGCTGTCTGTGGCCCATACAAGCTGAGTAACATGTAGAAAGGACACATGTATGTTCAGAATGAGTTAGCATGGTATTTTGAGAGGCATCATAGCAGGTCAGTGCAAGTCAGTGCAGAGCACTGCAAGGTCAGTCAATATGAGGAAGGGTCCGATGGAGGAGTTGGAGGGTCCCAGAATATCTCTTAAAGCAGGGGTGCGCAAATCGAGGGGTGCGACATTTTCTTGGGGAGGGGCTCGGCGCTTACAGTGGCCCCTCGCTCTTCCCCACAGCATTTAAATGAAATGCCGGAAATCGCGCGCAAGGCCTCTGTAAGTTCCCTTTCCTTGTCTCCGGCGGCTTCTGGAGACAGCAACGTGGCGTCACATGATGTGGCATTGCCATAGCAACGTGATATCACATGACGTCGTTACATCAGAACGTCGGAGACAAGGTGGGGAGGGTGGAGGGGGGAGCAGGGGAAAAAGGTTGCGCAACCCTGTCTTAAAGCATTGTCTTGCATACAGATCAGAGGCGAAGAATGGATATGGATATCCGATGTTAAGGAGGAAATAATACTGAGATCACTACCGCTAAGACCGATTCGATGGAAGAAGGTGAGTGATGAAATAGCCGTCACTGTGTAACTCTTCCAATTACCTGCAACTTCATGCAAAGAAATAGCAACGCTTGTTTTTAACGCATTAAGCGCCTAATGGGGAATTCAACTGCTGAGAGTTTAAGGGAGTTACTCACCAAACTCAGCGACGTTTCTGTGTCTCTGTGATAACTCCCCCAGGACATGCTTGAAAACCAGAGGTAACTCAATGTATTTTTGATAAATAGAAACATGACCTTCTGGGGAAGGGTATATAATGGGTACTGGGCCTGGTGAGGTGGGTATAACGGGTTCTGGGCCTGGTGAGGTGGGTATAACGGGTACTGGGCCTGGGGAGGGGCGTATAGCAGGGTACTGGGCCTTGGGAGGGTTGTATAACTGGGTACTGAGCCTGGGGAGGGTTGTATAACTGGGTACTGGGCTTGGGGAGGTGGGTATAACGGGTATTTGCCCTGTGGAGGGCGGTATAACGTGGTATTGGGGAGGGGGTATAAGTGGCACAGGAGCTCTTGCGATACAGAGTATCACTGTCCCTGGTTACAAACACTTCATGTCTCCTGCAGATCAGGACACGCACGAAGGTGGTGCCCTTTGTGCCACCAGACGACGAGGCGGGCTACGAGGCGGACGACGAGGCATACGATAAAGCGGGCGTCAAGTGGTGCGAAGAGGTGGGCTACAAGGTGGCCGATGAGGCAGACGACGAAGCGGATGTCAATTCTGGCGACGTGGTGGACGATGGCCTAGGAGAATACGAGAGGTGTGGACGGATCTGCTGCTTCACCTTTTTTAGGCGGAGGAGAAGACCCCGGGAGCAGGTAGCAGAATACGAGAGGTGCGGACAGATCTGCTGCTTCACCTTTTTTAGGCGGAGCAGCAGACCCCGGGAGCAGGTAGCAGAGGAGCCAGGGCGTAGATCCAGGGGTATTCTAGGGGCCCTGAGAAGTTGGTTTGACCGCAGGAGAGGCAGATAAGATCAGGAAGGCTGCGGGAGGGGCAGGTACTAGAGGGAGATTGGGATATTGGGCGTGAGAGGGTGAGAGAGAACAAGGAGCAGGGCCGGAGCACGGGTTTCATGCGCCCCAGGCGAAACTTAAAATTTGTGCCCCAGTTGTATAAAAAATAATAAGATAAATAAAATAATAAAATAAACAGTGGCGTAGCTATCGGGGCTGCAGGGGGTGCGACCGCACCCCAGCGCGACGCAAAATAAAAATAAAAGGGCGCCAAAATACTGGATAAAAAAAAGAATAATAATTTTTAAAAAAAGATAAATAAATTAGAAATAATAAGAGGAAAAAATAATAATGATTATTAATGCGCCCCTAGGACCTTTGCGCGCTAGGCGACCGCCTAATGGCCGGCCGGCCCTGCGAGGTATGCGGGAGGAAAAGGGGTGAATGGGATAGATATGTAGGGGGATGGGGGAGCAGGTGAGTTATACACAGGGGCACAAGGGCCCCATCACCCGCATCTCTATATACTGAGTGTGCCCCTGTGTATAACAACGCTGATCTGTGCTGCTCCATCTGATCTCACTGCGCAGTGATCCAGGGACCATCCGATCGCCATTTAATGGGGTCAGGAAGGAATTTTTTTCCCCCATTGCACAGCAGGGGTTATGTTTCGCCTTCCTCTGGATCACAGCAACAAACAGCCCTTTGTGCATGAATTATCAGTGAGATCTTTATACACCCTGCATTGGTCTTCACTCCTTTGCTGCCGGAGGGGCCTGCAGTGCATTGCTCTGCGTGTTACTATATCGCTCTGCAATGTGCTGCAGGCCCCTCCCAGCAAAGAGATTAATTATTTCAATAAAATACTCTCTTTAATCCAACCTATGTGTAGTGTCTTTTCTATCCGTTGTATCTATTGCTAACAGCTCAGTGATTCTTCCCCAGGTCGCTGCACTAGTGTCACACTGCCAAGCCGGGTGTGAGGGAGATTTATAGGGTCACATATACACTTCTGCCAAAACACGAGTGCAAACAGGGAGCCCCTCTGATCTCATATCTTTTATTACACAAAACGGTATCTAAAAAGGTAAAAAGAACATACATGGGATTCTGCTACAAATATCTCTCTAATTACAAACCAATTAGCAAATCATTCAGATTAGAGTCGAGCGAAAAGAAAGGGTTAAGTATCTCATGTACAGTATATGCAGTGCAGGCTGTTCTGCGCATTACATGCAGGGGGCAAAGGTTAGGAGATATAAGTAATGCTGATCTCAGAGCTGACCGGCTGACCTGCTCTACCGGCTGACCGGCTGATCTGCTCTACTGGCTGACCGGCTGACCTGCTCTTCTGGCTGACCGGCTGACCGGCTCTACCGGCTGACCGGCTACCCTTCTTCCAGCTAACTGACCTGAATTGTGGCCCCTGTATCTCCCAATTAAACGTTTTATTGGCATATTCTTGTTTGACTCGTTCTATACAGACATTTTCTATACATTCATTGTGGGATTTGATAACATCTGTAAGATCTCTCAGAACATCACATTCTGTACGTTTGTGCTGAATATTTTTCCATTCTCAATTTACTTAGGGGCCTTTGCAGAGAGCAGCGCTGGAAATAATTGGAATTGGTAATAAATTGTACCTGTAATGGCGTGATTTTATCTCCATATGCAGAAACGTCAGAAAACTGCATTTAAAATCATGCTTGATTATGGAGAGTTTCAACCGGCGAGATGCGCGCTGGTGAAACATGTTTGAAAAAAAGAGCGTTTTTTTTTTTCCTTTTCACTCTCGCCGGTGAGCTCCAGTTTCCTGCCAACTTTTGTTGGCGGAGCTAATTGTAGAATTTCTCTCCATTTTAATGGCGCGAACAGCCCCTAGATGGCGATCATACCTTTCTGCATACGGCCCTTTTCAAAACTGGCGAGATTTTGGTTCTCGCCAGCCGTGCGGCGAGTTCTACTAAAAAAAAATAAAAAATGGCGCTTTTTACTCAACTCGCCATTTCCAACCTTATTATAGCCATATAGCGCTAAAAAACGCCGAAATTTCCGTTCGCGCTGCTCTCTGCATAGGCCCCTTAATATTAGTTTTTGGCTTCAATTATTTATATCGAGCCCAAAATACCTTTATACAGAATGCTGATCCCTTTATCCCACAAATGCTGCTTCATTAAAGCCCAGGGGTGGCACTTTGTGCATTCTCAAACTTTTAGGCAACATCCCTAATTTCCAAAAGTGGGATAAAATCTGTGCATATTTAAATGGTTAATTTTTCCATTGTGACAAAATATCAATTTTCTCACTCAGACTACAAAATCCCTCCCCAAATATATCCGTTTCACATAAAAGTGTGTGCGCTTCTCCTTCCGCCTAACTGGCACGTCGTCCTTACGGGCGCCACTCCGTGTAACTCCACGCTGCCCTCCAGTGGCAAAAGAAATAAGATACATTTACTACTGCACCGACACACTTTATTCGAGCAAATACCCAGTATGTACCTGGCAGATACCTGGAATGCGCCGCTCCTCACCTCTGACAAGCCCCGTTCCGTTTGCCTTCCCAGCCTGGGTTCATGCCTGGCTGACGGGCGGCTGATCTGTTAAATGATAATGATTAGGATTTAATAGGCTGCAATGCTTCGCGTGTCTACCAGATGGCATAAATTCATGAATTGTAATGCAGCATATATATATATACTGTGCAGTATTGCAGCCAGCGGGAATAAAATGCTTCAATCCCTGTCTGGAAAATAACCCAATGCAGTCGGGCAGAAAACAGTCACAAACCTCAATACACCCGGGTATACCCGAATTCGTGGGACTAGCCGAGCTCGAATAAAGTGTGTCGCCAGTGTATACTCGTCTGGCAGCTGCTCCCGTATAAGGTGGGTAACTCTGTATTAGGGGTCTAGGTAGAGTATATTTTATACTTATGTCGGATAGATGAGGAATTTATATTCCTAACGGGTTATTGTGAGAGGCCTTAGATCTTATCCTATATGCACGCAGCCCTCGCCTCTCTGACCTTGAACACATACTTCAATCTGATTTTTTGAGACTTGAAACTGGATTTCCCAAAACAAACTGATTTTAAACACTGACAAGACTGTAACAATGGTATTTGGGACCAGAGCTAAATTGCTAAAGCTACCAATGACAGAGCTTCAGATAAAAACCAGCTCTAATACCATCCTAGCCCCTGTTACTGGTTTGAAATATCTGGGTATATAGTTCAACTCCCATTTAACATTTGGGTTGCACATTGATACCCTGACATCCAAATCCTATGCCAAACTAGGTGTACTTTACAGGAACAAATCCTCCCTAAGGCCCTCATGCAGTAATCGCCTACAGCGATTCAGTAAGCCCAGAGAAGCTGGCGATTAGAGCAAAAATAACCGTTTTTTTTTTTGCCGGAAAATAAATAAATAAATAAAATCTGCAGATGCGCGGTGATAAGCCACTTTTCGGCACTGATCGCCAGTTTTTCAAACACGCTCAATTCTATAAGCCCTGATCAGCTTATTGCGGCTGATCGCCACTTTAAAATTGCTGTTTCTTCTCCAAATTGTCCAGCCACAAAAGTAGGCAAGAAGGTGGGGTGAAGCTGCGATGAAAATAAAATGCATGTATCCCGGAGCTGATATCCATTAATATCAGCATCAGAGACCCCCGGCATGAATCCCATGCATAAAAAATGCATTTACAGGCAACTTCATTACCGCCAAGGCAATGAAGGGGTTATACACCCGTGCCAGGCTTATTGTGGGTAGCGGGGGTGGGAGAAGGTGGTATTTGGCCCTGGCTGGGTGTTTAGGCCTTGCCAGGGGGTTGGGGGATGACTTAACCTCTTCTTTAACTTAGCGGTTAATACCGCTAAGGTAATGAAGGGGTTAACCCCTCCCACTACCCCCCCACCCGGTAGGCCTAAACACCCATCCTTGGGGCCAATACCCGGTTCACCCACCCCCGCTACCCACAATAAACACAAATACACATAACAGCCCCACTGGCCACCTCCTAGGTCCCTAATAAACCATTACAATATTCATAAAACCATTATTTTGTTTACACCCAGGATTATTACATGGGGTTAGGGCTATGTTATTCAGTGAGGGGTTGTATGTTTGTATTCGTAGGGACAGGCAAGGCCGGAGCCAGATGGGGTTCTCCTGCCTCTGTCCTCCCTGTCTCCTGACCCTTCCTGTAGCCGGACAAAGAAGAAGAAGCAGGCACACGGTCTTACTCAAAGGAGGTTTAATATGCCATAAAGTCCAACGTTTCGGCAGTCAAATACAGCCTTTCTCAAGGTGAAGGCTACCAAACACAAGAAAACAGTCACAATATATACCACCCCCCCTGATACTCACCCCTCCCGGCTCTGCCACATAACCAGGATGCTGACGCCCACCTGATGACGTCAGAGCTACCACATGGCGCCCCCTAGTGACGTCAGACGTCTAAATCCCTGGCAATACAGCATAGAGCTGTCTTGGAGGACTGCAGCCTCAGCCACACCTCTCCCCAGACTGAACACTCCCCCATGTGTGGCTGTGGCTGCAGTCCTCCAAGGCAGCTCTATGCTGTATTGCCAGGGATTTAGACCTAGACGTCTGACGTCACTAGGGGGCGCCATATGGTAGCTCTGACGTCATCAGGTGGGTGTCAGCATCCTGGTTATGTGGCAGAGTGGGGTGGGGTTGCATCCCTTGTTTTTATGACTTTCTAATAAAGATAGATTTTTGCCAGACCTGCCTCTTCTCTGGATCATGGTGCGCTGCACTTTCTCTAGGGCAGGCCTGCACAACTCCAGTCCTCGAGGGCCGCACACAGGCCAGGTTTTTAGGATATCCCTACTTCAGCACAGCTGGCTCAATTAGTGGCTCAGTACGACTGCCTGAAACTTGGGGGGGTGGGTGGGAGACTGCCTGACACTTGGGTGGGTGACTGCCTGACACTTGGGTTGACTGCCTGACACGTGGGTGACTGACTGCCTGACACGTGGGTGGGTGACTGACTGACACGTGGGTGGGTGACTGACTGACATGTTAGACTGCCTGACACGTGGGTGGGTGGGTGACTGACTGCCTGACATATGGGTGGGTGACTGACTGACACGTGGGTGACTGACTGACACGTGGGTGAGTGGGTGAGTGGGTTGGTGTCTGTATACATTCTGTCACTGATACACACAGACACTGGGAGGGGGCAGTCACACACACACTGGGGGGGGGGCAGTCACACACAAACACAGAATGGGAGGGGGGCAGACACACACACACACAGAATGGGAGGGGGGCAGACACACACACACACAGAGAATGGGAGGGGGCAGACACACACACACACAGACTTGGAGGGGGCACTTACACACACTGGGAGAGGGGCATCACACAGTGGCAGGGGGCAGACAGACACACACACAGACACACAGACTGGGAGGGGGCAGTCACACATACACACAGACTGGGAGGGGGGCAGTCAAACATACACTGGGAGGGGGGCAGTCACACACACACAGACTGGGAGAGGGGCAGTCACACACACACAGACTGGGAGGGGGGAGGGCAGTCACACACACACAGACTGGGAGGGGGAGGGCAGTCACACACACAAACAGACTGGGAGGGGGGGCAGTCACACATACACTGGGAGGGAGGGGCAGTCACACATACACACAGACTGGGAGCGGGGCAGTCAAACATACACTGGGAGGGGGGGCAGTCACACACACACAGACTGGGAGAGGGGCAGTCACACACACACAGACTGGGAGGGGGAGGGCAGTCACACACGCACAGACTGGGAGGGGGGGCAGTCACACACACATAGACTGGGAGGGGGGGCAGTCACACACACACAGACTGGGAGGGGGGTAGTCACACACACACTGGGAGGGGGGCAGTCACACACACACTGGGAGGGAGGGGCAGTCACACACACACAGACTGGGAGGGGGCAGTCACACACACACACACACACACACTGGCTGCGGGGGCAGTCACACACACACTGCGAGGGGGGCAGTCACACACCCACACTGGGTGGGGGGCAGTCACACACCCACACTGGGTGGGGGGGCAGTCACACACACACTGGGAGGGGAGGCAGTCACACACACTGGGAGGGGGGCAGTCACACACACACTGGGAGGGGGGCAGTCACACACACAGGGAGGAGGGGCAGTCACACACACACTGGGAGGGGGCAGTCACACACACACTGGGAGGGGGGGCAGTCACACACACACTGGGAGGGGGGCAGTCACACACACTGGGAGGTGGGGCAGTCATACACACACAGACTGGGAGGGGGGCAGTCATACACACACAAACTGGGAGGGGAGGCAGTCACACACACAGACTGGGAGGCAGGCAGTCATACACACACAAACTGGGAGGGGGGGCAGTCACACACACAGACTGGGAGGCGGGCAGTCACACTTGCACAGACTGGAAAGGGGAGCAGTCACACACACACAGACTGGGAGGCGGGCAGTCACACACACAGACTGGGAGGGGGGCAGTCACACATACACTGGGAGGGGGGGCAGTCACACACACAGACTGGGAGGGGGGCAGTCACACACACAGACTGGGAGGGGGCAGTCACACACACAGACTGGGAGGCAGGCAGTCATACACACACAAACTGGGAGGGGGGGCAGTCACACACACAGACTGGGAGGCGGGCAGTCACACACACAGACTGGGAGGGGAGGCAGTCACACACACTGGGAGGGGGGGAAGTCACACACACAGACTGGGAGGGGGGCAGTCACACACACAGACTGGGAGGGGGGCAGTCACACACACAGACTGGGAGGGGGGCAGACACACACACACAGACTGGGAAGGGGGCAGACACACACACAGACTGGGAGGGGGGTAGACACACACACACACTGGGAGGGGGGCAGTCACACACACACTGGGAGGGAGGGGCAGTCACACACACACAGACTGGGAGGGGGCAGTCACACACACACACACACACACTGGGTGCGGGGGCAGTCACACACACACTGGGAGGGGGGCAGTCACACACACACACTGGTACACACACACACACACACACACACACACACACACACACACACACACACACACACACACACACACACACGCTGCCGCCTCCGCGCACCGCCGCATCCTCCTCACGCTGCCGCCTCCGCGCACCGCCGCATCCTCCTCACGCTGCCGCCTCCGCGCACCGCCGCATCCTCCTCACGCTGCCGCCTCCGCGCACCGCCGCATCCTCATGCTGCCGCCTCCGCGCACCGCCGCATCCTCCTCACGCTGCCGCCTCCGCGCACCGCCGCCGCCTCGCGCACGGTACCAGTCACCAGGGGCAAAACCCGGGACATTTCCGGGACGGACTGTCAACCGGGACAGCACAGAAAAAAACGGGACTGTGCCGGCAAAACCGGGACAAATGGTCACTCTATAAATACACCTTATACTCCACATGCAGCACGTAACCGTGAATGCAGTATATACTCTATATACGCCATGTACCCCAATTACGACACCTTATAACCCTGCATGCAGCAAATGTACACCTTATAATCCACATACCGCACTTAACCCTGACTGCGGTATATACACTATACCCGCCATGTAACCCAATTACAGCACATTACAACACTGAATGCAGCATAAATACACCTTATACTCCACATGCAGCACGTAACCGTGAATGCAGTATATACACTATATACGCTATGTAACCCAGTTACAGTACATTGTAACGGCGAATGCAGCACCTATACACACCCTAGCGTACAACAGAACGTAACTACGAGTGCAGTATACACACTATATACACCATGTCACCCCATTACAGCCCATTGTAACTTCGGATGCGGTATATATACACCCCCTATAATCCAAATACAATATACGCCATGTAACCCAATTACAGCCAATTGTACCTCGAATGCAGCTCGTATGCCTTATACCCCGAATACAACGCATTATAACCATACCCCGAATACAACGCATTATAACCACACTGAGGTGTATACACTTTATTCCCCACATACAGCCCGCTATCACTACGAATGCGGTATGCAGCGATACCCACGGCCATTCTAGCATTGATCATAACTTTATCCAATGTTGAAAAAATCAATTACAGCACATTATACCACTGCCATGTAACCCCACTGAGTGACCCGTGCTCCAACCCCGGGGGGGGGGGGGTTGGGGGATACCCATGGCCATTCTGTTGGGGGAACCGTCGTGGCAAAAAAACGTGGGGGGTTGTTGTGCCTCTCCTCGTCCTCCCTCTGGCCCCCCCCTCCCCAGCCGCAGAGGCTGATGGAGGGCGAGCCACGTGGCAAGGGAATCCCCCCTGGCTATTCCCTGGTACCGGCAAGGGGATCCCCCCGTTCCCCGGAGGCCCCCCCTCCCCGCCCGCCAGCTACCAAGGCTGATGGAGGGAGAGCCACGCGGTAAGGGGGATCCCCACTAGCTATCCCTTGGTCCGGCAGGCGGATCCCCCCCTTCGCCGGAGGCCCCCCCCTCCCCGCCCGCCGAGCAGGCCAGCCACGGAGGCTCACCTGGAGGAGAGGAGAGGACACTAAACTTCGCAGCAGACCGGGAGCAGAATGGAAGATTCAGCTCCCGGCTGCCTCTTTTGTACTGACCTAGGCCTGCCCCCCCCCCCCCCAGGGGGGGCCGCGATGGCGGCCCAGAGATCCCAGGGAGGTGAGGGGGGAGGGGGCTTGCCCCCTGGTCATGGGCTTCCCTTGCCTAATTGGCTGGAGGAATTGCTTCTGCAGGGGGCCAAGCTTTATATATTATGTGTATAGACTCTACCGCGCTGGGAGTCCATCACCGGACCTGATAATCAGCCCTTCCCCGCTCACCATTTGTCCCGGCACTTAGCTGCTCCCAACCCTTTGTCACGACCCAGCATTTCTCTGCAGACAACGCAGCTACAGTAAGTGAATTACTGTGCCTGCATGCAAAGAAATTCTAAAACACACATTACATTACTGGCTGCCTTTCTAAGGCCGTGTTCGGGGTGGCTGCTACGCGACGCGTGCGTGCGCACGTCCGTCGCAATTTCAGATTGTTTGGTGGGAGTGTTCAAACTGAAAACTCCACCGGCGGTAAAGTGCAGCGTTGACGCCGCTGTAACCAGAAATGATATTTGGGGCTGCAGTCGCATCACGTGAGCTGGTTCAGCGAACCAGCTCCGTGACACGTTCCCCCCTCCAAGCCCCCAAATGCCGCGACCCGACTCCTGCAGCCTGAACACAGATCGCCAGGCTGCAGGAGCACGCGGGGGAGGTGCGCGTGGACGCACGCTGCCGCAGCAGCCACGCTGAACTCAGCCTTACTGTATGGGGAAAAGGCTACACTCTAACATGGGGCATAAAGTGCTTTTCTACATATATATAGCCTGGCCTTCGGCATCTATTGCTAATTCTGGGCCTTTCCTCTGTCAGTCCTGTTAGAACAGGCAGTGGAAAGGTTAATTCCTTCAGTTAGCCTGTTTGCATTTCAGCTCTGAGTATAGTAGCAATATTCAGGGGCAGGCCTAAGCAACCTTTGAGCATGTTAATCCAAAGGGTGGATATGGGTTGGAACACCCCCTGATGTGTGTGAGCCAATCGGAATCCAGCTTTTAGTTGTAATGATTCAAAGCTAGAGACACTCCCGGAGCGGAGGGGGGGAGGAAAGGGGAGCGGAGGAGGGGGGGGGAAAGGGGAGCGGAGGAGGGGGGGGAAAGGGGAGCGGAGGAGGGGGGGGAAAGGGGAGCGGAGGAGGGGGGGGAAAGGGGAGCGGAGGGGGGGGAAAGGGGAGCGGAGGGGGGGGAAAGGGGAGCGGAGGAGGGGGGGGAAAGGGGAGCGGAGGAGGGGGGGAAAGGGGAGCGGAGGGGGGGGAAAGGGGAGCAGAGGGGGTGGTGGAAAGGGGAGCGGGGTCGGGGAAAGGGGAGCAGGATGGGGGAGAAAGGGGAGCGGGAGGGGGGAGAAAGGGGAGGGGGGAGAAAGGGGAGCGGGAGGGGGGAGAAAGGGGAGCGGGAGGGGGGATAAAGGGGAGCGGGAGGGGGGAGAAAGGGGAGCAGGGGGGAGAAAGGGTGGGGGAGAAAGGGGAGGCGGGGGGAGAAAGGGGAGGCGGGGGGAGAAAGGGGAGGGGGGGAGAAAGGGGAGGGGGGGGAGAAAGGGGAGGGGGGGGGGAGAAAAGGGAGGGGGGGGAGAAAGGGGAGGGGGGGGGAACGACACACTGCTTGGACAGTTAAGGCAAGTGTCATTACGTCCCTCATAACGCACACACAAAAAACGTCTGCTACAGCCGTGTATAACACGGGGGAACTCTTCCCTAACTCCTCCTGTTGTCACCCTTCAAATCCCGGCACCAAACTTGGGCGCAAAGACCTTGCAACAGTTTGCCTCGCTACATCACCCCCTTGGCCTAATAAACATGCTATTACTATTAGTTCACAATAGCCCAAGGAAGGGGGGTTACATTTGTTGGGCGATCTGATTGAAAAACCACAAAGCCCCCCCCCCGTTCCCCGTGACTCGCCCCCCCCCCCTCAGTTCCCCGTGACTCGCGGCTCGCCCCCCCCCCGTTCCCCGTGACTCGCGTCGCCCCCCCCGTTTCCCGTGACTCGCGGCTCGCCCCCCCCGTTCCCCATGACTCGCCCCCCCCGTTCCCCATGACTCGCCCCCCCCCCCGTTCCCCGTGACGCGCGCTCCCCCCCGCCGGCGCCCACTTGTCCCCCGATGTGCCGTCCGGCTGAGTGAGGCGTGCAGCCGACGGCAGGAAGCACCCTGTGTGGGCCTGTGTGGGCCTGAGGCGCGAGGCTGCGCGCCTGAAATGGGAGAGTTACTGGCGCCATAAGCTGAGGCGGGACGCGCAGTTACTTACCTGAGGGGGAGGTAGCGCCGGGGAGGTAAGGAAGCGGCTGGGGTAGGAGGGCCGCGCTTCCCCTCCGTCTGGAGCCGGTGCAGGGCGGCGCACGTGTTGGGGGGGGATGGACAGAGGGGGTGGGGTGGTGTGTGTGTGTGTGTGTGTGTCCTGTCTGTATATGTGTATGTGTATGTGTCCTGTCTGTCTATCTGTGTCCTGTCTGTGTATCTCAGTGTGTGTGTGTGTATCTGTGTGTGTCTCAGTGTGTGTGTATCTCAGTGTGTGTGTGTGTGTGTGTGTGTGTATCTGTGTGTGTCTCAGTGTGTGTGTATCTCAGTGTGTGTGTGTGTGTGTATCTGTATGTGTCTCAGTGTGTGTGTATCTTTGTGTGTGTCTCAGTGTCCTGCCTGTGTGTGTCTCCGTGTCCTGCCTGTGTGTGTCTCCGTGTGTGTGTGTATCTCTGTGTGAGTGTATGTGTGTGTCCTGCCAATGAGAGGTGTGCGGGGGCGGGCCAAGGGAGCCAATGGGATTGCCGCTAGGGACACAGGGGACACAGGGAGACACGGCCACAGAACACTTTCACAAATATATAGTAGATAGATAGATAGATAGATAGATAGATAGATAGATAGATAGATAGATAGATAGACACACACTATTAAGGTTATGGTGGGTAAAAAAGTGACAAAAACCTTCCACAGTAAAGCATAAAGCAACTGTAAATATTACTGTATGTTCATTTGCATGTCTTAGACAGGTCTGCAACCCTGTCTTTCCCCATTGTCATCCAGCATACAGCGCTTCCACTGCAGCAAGGGATTCTGGGAAATGACATGCAAATGAGCACTCAGTGCCACCTTTTGTCTCAAGCTCGTATTACACAAGCCAATCCTCAAGCCAATGCACACTGTTTTAAACACAGCTTTTAGACAGAGGCTGGGATGAGATGCAAAGCCATTAAACCCACTCACAGACATGTTTCAACCTTTTTTTTTTAAACTTTTTTATTCAACAACTTTTTTAAGTTTACAGACTTTTTTGGAAACCAAAAAAACACACCATAGTGACAACAGTCACCCAACATTAGAAAGACACCAAAACATAATATATTTACATTTTCTTCCTTCATCCTTCAGATATATACAAACACAAAGATAAACTTTTCAGAAGGGAAAAAAAAAACATAACTTTACGAAAAAACCCTATAACCAAAACATCATACAAAGATAAGAACCATATACTTCAAGATTCTTTCATTTAAAAACAAAAACCCTTTCTCTATTCTCAAGTGATGCGATCATCTGTTTTAATTCTTTCTCCATACGTTCCAAACCTCTCTTACTTTCCTCTAACTGGAATCCAGACATCACACTTTTTTCATACCCGTCCCTTGCCTCTTTCACATCCCAATATCTCCGCCCAAATCCCCTCGCAAGTTGATTGTGCAAAACCTCTTCCTTTGTAAGCCCTACTTCATCCTTTCCCTGGGTGCTCCTCCCCTTACTATCTCCCGCAGAATTTGCCTCTTTTGCCTGTACAATCCCTTTTTTGCCTGCCTTTTCTTCACTTTCGTTCCCACTTACTCCACTTACACTTCTCTGTATTTTAGTTCCCTCCACGCTTATCTGACTTTTTTATGAGGACGAGCTGTTGCTCTCGCTACTCTCTTTCTCCCTCACCTCTCCCCTAGCCTCTTTTATTTTAACCCACTGTACATGCTCCTTTTTCAATTCTTCATATTGCTCTTTTGTCAGATGTTTTCTTTGGTACATCATTTTTTCCAATCTACTACCCCCATGCTGCTTCCGGAAAATACCCACCCAAAACAGAACATCTCCCACTGCGTTCTCAAATTGTTCCATTTTCTCTTTTAGGGTTACCTTCCCTGATACTTTTTTAACTTTACCCTCTACACCCTTCTCTCTAGGCTCCACTTTACTCTGGCAATCCTTATCATCCTTTGTTTCTATCCCTTGCGAAGACTCGTTTTTGCTTCCACTAACAACAAACCCTTTACACTTACTCTTTCCCTCTTTACCTTTTCCACTCGCACCACCAGGGCCTGCCTTCTCCTCAGTTTCTTGCGCTTCCCTATCTAACTTCTTATTTTCCTCTTTTCCTTTACTCACGGTCTGTTCCTCTTCCCTACTAACGTCAATACTGGACAAATCCAGCGCACAAAACTTTGACTTCGTCACCTTATCTTGCCGTAGCTCACTCTTCCCCTCCCCATCAACTGTACAAATATCATTGTCACTTTGTAAACTTCGTTTTTGCGCCCCTTTCTTGTGTCCGGTCGTGTCCATTATTTCCACTTCCACCTCCCCCTCTATTGGGCCACTCTCTACCATTTCTTCCCTTCTTAAATCCTCCTCATACATTGCTGTTATAGCCGGATCAAGCCCTCCCTCTTGGGAACTCTCCATCTCACAAATTCCCAGACCCTCAACTGTCTCTTCCCCTTCGTCTAGCACACTGTCCCCTTTTGCTGCCTGGGCATATGTCCTTTTAGTGCACTGCCGTGCCAAGTGTCCTTCCTCTCCGCATAGATGGCATCTCTTAGGGACTCCACAGTTGGCTGCAGTATGTCCCTCTTCCCCACAATTACGGCACACAATTCCCGTTTTCCTGCAACCCTCCCTCCTTTGTATGTCCATAAGTGTGGCAATGCCTGCAATATAGAGGCTGTCCCGAGTAAAACAAAAATCCTCTGTCTCCTCTGATATTGAACATGGCCGGTGGGTGTGTCACTCCTTCCGCACATGATGGATCCCGTCTCAACCGTACCCAGAAACGTCTCTTCCCGTTGAACATGCCATATGGGTTTTTAAGTTCTTAACCTCCTCTGATCATTTCACAATACCGTTTCAAAAAAGTCACAATCTCCTCTTTCCTTGCATACGGAGTGTACATGTGAAGTACAAGTGGTCTCTCCTCCAGCATAAAACTTGGAATTACCTTGATGCCATGTAAGATCGGGTCACCAGACTTCTCCTTGCACTTTTCAAAAGTGCACCAAACATCCGCTTCTTGATGACAGGTCAGGTCATAAATCCCCTGTGCAGGGAAATCCTGAAGGCAGAAGATCCTCTCAGTGTCCAGACCGATCAATTGCTTCAGCACCTTCTCCACTATCCACAGCAGGTTCACTCGACTTCTCTCGGTCTCCTCGATCAGGAACCGAATGGAATTGCGCATTCCAGCTTGCGATGTCATCTCTGCTCTCCCAAGCTCAGGTGCGGCACCCCAAAAGCAGCAAGGGACTTTAGCCAGTAAAGGCGATGTCCCAGGGCAAAGGTGCCGGCCCCTCACTTCCGCATCCGCTCGCTCAGAACCGCTCGCTCAGGATCACTCCTCTTAGCTCGAGATGGCGTGCCCCCCCAAAAGCAGCAGGAGTCTTTAGTCCCCGAAGGGACGATGACTCAAGGCCAAGGGGACACAGGCTCAGCTACACAGCTGTTTCGACCTTAATGGGTCTCATCAGTGTGGGGTTGGTCTTAATGGCAAAGCAGGTTTGAGACTAGACTAGGTAATCACCACTACTATTAAGGTTATGGTGGGTAAAAAAGTGACAAAACCCCTCCACAGTAAAGCATAAAGCAACTGTAAATATTACTGTATGTTCATTTGCATGTAAAGGTAATCCCAAGTTTTATGCTGGAGGAGAGACCACTTGTACTTCACATGTACACTCCGTATGCAAGGAAAGAGGAGATTGTGTGTTTTTTGAAACAGTATTGTGAAATGATTAGAGGAGGTGAAGAACTAAAAAATCCGTATGGCATATTCAACGGGAAGAGACGTTTCTGGGTACGGTTCAGACGGGATCCATCATGTGCGGGAGGAGTGACACACCCACCGGCCATGTTCAATATTAGAGGAGACAGAGGATTTTTGTTTTACTCGGGACAGCCTCTATATTGCAGGCATTGCCACACTTATGGACATACAAAGGAGGGTTGCACGAAAACGGGAATTGTGTGCCGTAATTGTGGGGAAGAGGGACATACTGCAGCCAACTGTGGAGTCCCTAAGAGATGCCATCTATGCGGAGAGGAAGGACACTTGGCATGGCAGTGCACTAAAAGGACATATGCCCAGGCAGCTAAAGGGGACATTGTGCTAGACGAAGGGGAAGAGACAGTTGAGGGTCAGGGAATTTTTGAGATGGAGAGTTCCCAAGAGGGAGGGCTTGATCCGGCTATAACAGCAATGTATGAGGAGGATTTAAGAAGAGAAGAAATGCTAGCAAGTGGCCCAATAGAGGGTTTGGCGGGTTCTATAAGTGATATCGTGGAGAAAAAAGAGGAAGATCTCTTCCTGGACTCCTTGGCCCAGAAACTGGAGGTGGGGAGGAGACGGGAGCAGTGCATCAGAAAGATGCGGGGGGGGGGGGGAAATACGGTCATTGAGTGTGGTGGAACCTAGCTGGGCGGAAAGTATGGAGTTTCAAGATGCACAGAGGGGGAGGGAAGGTCCCCAAGATGTCTTGGAGGAGGAAATGGAAATAGGAGGGAAAAAAGCTCAAAAGCGTAAAAATCTGCAAGGGATAGAAACAAAGGAAGATAAGGATAGCCAGAGTAAAGGGGAGCCTAGAGAGGAAGGTGTAGAGGGTAAAGTTGTAAAAGTATCAGGGAAAGTAACCCTAAAAGAGAAGATGGAACATTTTGAAGACGCAGTGGGAGATGTTCTATTTTGGGTTGGTATTTTTCGGAAGCAGCATGGGGGGAGTAGTGAGGAACAGATAATAGAAAGATTAGAAAAACTGATGTACCAAAGAAAACAGCTGACAAAAGAGCAGTATGAAGAATTAAAAAAGGAGCATGTGGGTTAAAATAAAAGAGGCTAGGGGAGAGGTGAGGGAGAAGGAGAGAAGTGAGGGCAATAGCTCGTCCTCACAAAGCCAGATAAGCGTGGAGGGAACTAAAATACAGGGAAGTGTAAGTGGAGTAAGTGGGAATGAAAGTGATGGAAAGGCAGGCCAACAGAGTGGGGGTGAAAGGGGAGAGATTAGGGAAAGTAAAGGGGGAAAAGGAGAAAAGGCAGGCCTTAGTGGAAGAACAAAAGTAAGTTATGAAAGCGAGAGAGAAAGGAAGGCGAGGGAGTGGCATGTAAAAGAGGTGATAAATAATATAAATAAAGAGGCAGGTGACTTAGGGTTAAATGTTTCAAAAACGGAATGGCTGAAAGTACAGTTCCCAAAAGCAGAGGTGTCTAAAGAGGAAGTAAGAAAATTAGAAATACAATGTAGTACGTATCATATCAGTGAGGCGTTAGAGAAATTGCTTGGACACGTGAAGTAATTAGATGCAATGTTAAATGTCCTGTGGAAAGTACGAAAAGTCGCGTGTAGAAATGGGAAGTAACCATATTTTTTTGTATTGAGTGTGTTTGGTAGTAGATGCACAGATGATGCCTTGGAATGTGTTGTTTTGTTTGGCTTTTTAGAATGGTTTTGTGCCTTTGGGTTGGTTTTTGTCTTGGCAATATAAGGATTGTATAGTGATGTTTTCGGTTTATTATTTTCTGTAAAATGATACTAAATGGTTGTTAATATGTGAACCGTAAAAAAAAAAAAAAAAATGTCTGTGAGTGGGTTTAATGGCTTTGCATCTCATCCCAGCCTCTGTCTAAAAGCTGTGTTTAAAACAGCATGCATTGGCTTGAGGATTGGCTTGTGTAATACGAGCTTGAGACAAAAGGTGGCACTGAGTGCTCATTTGCATGTCATTTCCCAGAATCCCTTGCTGCAGTGGAAGCGCTGTATGCTGGGTGACAATGGGGAAAGACAGGGTTGCAGACCTGTCTAAGACATGCAAATGAACATACAGTAATATTTACAGTTGCTATATATATATACATATATATGTACCCCTCAGTTTTATACAGTCATGGTGTTCATCATGTGTGGGACGCAGAGCCCAGAACCTAATGTCATGTTAGCATCAGAGAGTCACAGTAATAACTCAGCACTCACCCATGTAACACCTTCTCTGGTAGCTCTCTGTCTGTGTCTCTATCTACCTTTCTTCGCAGCAGACCGGGAGCAGAATGGAAGATTCAGCTCCCGGCTGCCTCTTTTGTACTGCCCTAGGCCTGTCCCCCCCCCCCCCCCCAGGGGGGGCCGCGACGGCGGCCCAGAGATCCCAGCGAGGTGAGGGGGGAGGGGGGCTTGCCCCTTGGTCATGGGCTTCCCTTGCCTAATTGGCTGGAGGGATTGCTTGACCAGGGAGGCTGCGAGGGACCCCCTCCCCCTCCCACTTGGAACCGGTACCCACATATAACAGACAAGTAATGGCAGACTCAGTTTGGAGGTATAAAAGGCCGCGGCTTTGTTTATTAACAATCAAAATACTGGAGTAAGCGCTAGTCCAAGCCAGAGTGGGGTCAGAGGGTCAGCCAGGCCTTGGCCTGCTGCCCCCGTACCCGGCCGACCCCTAAAGAGCCGGCCGTTGTCGCGAGTGGGTTCCCGGGTGTCACGTTAGCTTGATCCCGCCCAATCGCTCCTACCCCCGGGCGACGCCCGCCCCGAGCCCATCTGGCAAGGACAAGCACTTACCCCCGAACTGCCGCCACTCACGGCTCTATTTAAACCTCCTTAAATTAGACCGTGCCGCCAACCCCGCAAGGACCCTCTCCAGCCCCTCCTGCAAATCGTTAGTGAACAAGTCCGCCCCTATCTCGGATAAGTGTGTGCTGTCGGCCCGGAACAGGCCAGTTGACTTGTTGTCGAACTCGGGATGGGTGATCTGCCATCCCCCACACTGCGTCACAAACTTCCCCACCATCTTGTTCAGTTTGACCCGCGCTCGGTCGATGGCGCCCGGTGCCCTCGCGCCCCTCCACACTCTCCTGCACAATATGTCCGACCAAACGAGCTGTACTTCTGGCCAACGGGCGAGCATGAGGGCTAGGTCGTGTTTTATTGAATTAACCAGCTCGAAGTAGCGTCGATCGGCCAGGTCGTTGCCCCCGACGTGGAGGAGCAAGATCTGCGGCGCCCTCCTATCCCTGCCCATCACCATTAGCCGCGGGAGCAACTGAGCCCACCGCAGCCCCCAACCTCCCCCCCATACCACATTTGCCTCCTCCGTTCGCAACCCGAGTTTAGCCCCGCATGGGCGTTTGACAGCCCGCTTCTCTGCCCAGTGTATAAGCGAGTCTCCGATTATCCAAGTGGGTGCGGCGTCTGTGAAGGTATAAAGAGGATGAGGGGGTTTATCCAAGCACGCTAAATCCCAGATAATGCGGGCCTGATATAGGACCGGTATCTGTTAGACTTCCATCGCCCTATCTTTTGTATCGCAGCTACTGACAGCCCCGCGCGTGATGCTTCCGTTGCCGCCCCAATCCGGAACGAATGTGTCCCGTATTGTGCCTCGTCGAGGCCCTGGTGTCTTAGACACATGCGGAAAACCCGCAGGTACTGGAATCTAGATAACGGTACCCCGTCCGCGTGAAGGAGCAGGGGGCCCTGACCGTCTGGCCTGCATGCCAAGTATTCCCTGAGCGTGCTCACTGGGCAAAATTTGGTCCCTGGTAGCCCTAGCAAAGATATCCACACTCCCCTCCCCCGCTGGTCTGTTTTTGACCTTTTCACGTGTAGTTTGACCCACCCTTCCCCTAAGACTATGTCCTCAAACTGCATCCCTCCCTCGCCCTTGCGCAACGCGCACACCAACTCCCCGGCTCGCAGTGCTGCGAAGAAAGCCAATGCAAACGTCAGCCGGAAAAGTTTCGCCTCGAACCCTGATAGGCACACTCTGTCTGTGAAGTGTCCCAGAATTGCTTCAGGGTATGACTGATGCTGCTAGAATTGTGCACAAATAATCACTACACATGATCCAGACGAAATCCACTGGATAAACAATGCAATAAACGGTTCCCCTTCAGAGTCCAACCATATAGGGTAATGAGCAAAAATAAGTCTTATGTGTGCTCTGTGTGATAACAGGTTTTCTACTGGATGGGGTGTTTGAGTGGTAAAGGGGATAGATATAAACGGCGGTGCCGTGTCTCCAGCCAGGAGACTATGACCGGCAACACACACCGCAATCCCCTGCCACTGCCCTCACTGTCCCAGGATCACACACACAGAGCAGTCCCACTGCGGGGAGAAAAAGAAGGGTAGGTACTCACGATCTTGACACGTCGCCTTCCGATCACTGGATGAATTGAAGGTACTCTGAACCGGGTACTCTGATGCGTGCTCCAGCCCATGCAGGTATAACAGTAAAAAGCGGGTAATCAGGCGGTGCACAGCTGCCGTCAGGATATGAAACAGGGAGTCCACATGCTATTTATCTAAAAGTCCATGTTTAATGAGTGCATGACAGCACAGAACAAAACTGCTACAAGGTACTTCTTGACGCGTTTCGTCTCGTTCGAGACTTTGTCAAAAGAATACCTGGCATTGCCTCCAGTGACGTTCTTATAGGGAGACAGGGATCTCTATTGGCTGTTGTTAATTAAATCAGATGTTCAACACACCAGATAAATAATGAGATCATAAGGGTCTAAGGTAACAAGACCTCCAATTAACCCTTTCCTATATCTTCACCTATGAGGCGTCACACAGAGCCAATCTGCTGCAGTAATACTTACACATAACATACACATAACCACAACATAGAAAAATGTCAGGATACTGGGTGCAACATATCCTTCTTAAGAATATGTCTGATGTGTTCTTGAATCCTGACTCTCACAGGTCTGATGGTACGGCCAATATAAGACATTTTGCACCCACACTGTAAATGATAGATCACATAACTAGAGTGGCAATTCATAAATTTACCAATGCGATGAATACCCTCACATGTGGGAATGGTTTTTTTAGCTCGAGCATATTTACATACTGAGCATCGCCCACATGGGAAAAAACCTCTTGGTATATTACTAATCTGTGATCCTTGAGAATTGGCTCTAAATAAACTTGGTGAAAGGTGGGAACCTAACGTTTTAGTTTTTTTATAAATCAACCTTGGTCCTCCCTGTACCATAGGTGCTATGTCTTTGTCAAGGGTAAGTATTTTCCAGTGTTTGTGGAATATATCTCTGATCTCTTTAGATTGTCTACTGAAGACTGAAATGAAGGATGGACACACAGAGTCATTTTCATAATTATATTGTCTTTTGTTCTTATTAAATTTTTTAGACTTAATAATCTCTTCTCTGTCAAGTGAGTCTGCATATTTAAAAAATATATATATTTTATTGTGTAATTAGTTTAGATATATATGTATACTTTCAAAGATATTACTCTACATATTCTATAAATATTCCATAGTGTATTATACAGCATTGTATTAATTGTGATATTGTTGATTTAATGCTATATACATTTTATATGTTATATGTTGCAGTTTCTGCTACAAAACTGGCAAGATAGATTATGTATCTACTTTGCAGTGCTAAGATTTGTTTTTAAACATGTTGTGGTTATGTGTATGTTATGTGTAAGTATTACTGCAGCAGATTGGCTCTGTGTGACGCCTCATAGGTGAAGATATAGGAAAGGGTTAATTGGAGGTCTTGTTACCTTAGACACTTATGATCTCATTATTTATCTGGTGTGTTGAACATCTGATTTAATTAACAACAGCCAATAGAGATCCCTGTCTCCCTATAAGAACGTCACTGGAGGCAATGCCAGTTATTCTTTTGACAAAGTCTCGAACGAGACGAAACGCGTCAAGAAGTACCTTGTAGCAGTTTTGTTCTGTGCTGTCATGCACTCATTAAACATGGACTTTTAGATAAATAGCGTGTGGACTCCCTGTTTCATATCCTGACGGCAGCTGTGCACCGCCTGATTACCCGCTTTTTACACTCTGTCTGTGGCCTGCATTAAACCTTCTAATATCGCTGGTGTCACTGGCCTTCTGCTGTCATTTGTCGCCGTCCCCTTTGTTAACCACGCTAGGACCCTTTTGATGATAAATGCCTTCGTTGGGTCCCCCTTGCCCTCTAGCTGCAAAAAGAAGGAGACCCCTGTCACTTTTTCCCCTATGGATCCTCCCGCTAAACCCCTTGCCCTTAAGTTTAGGACAAATGATAGCAAGGTCCCGACTCCCAATACGTCGAGACCCAATTCCCCTGCCAGACTTTGATAATCGCGCCACGCTGCCGAATAAGCCCGCCACGTACCCGGAGCCAGCGATGATCGTACCAACGAGGTCACTGGGTCGTCGCCAGCACCCAAAGGTCTGCAGGGCATGGACTGCCGATTAGGTCCGCCCCGGGGGCCAGTCTCCGAAACAGCGCCATCTGTAACCGGGATAAGGCATCAGCAATGTTATTCACCACACCCGGGACATGTCGAGCCTTGAACGCTATGTTCAATTGCAAACATGCCAGTACGAAACAGCGCAGAAGGGACAGCACCGGCGGGGAGCGTGAGCCGAAATTGTTCACGGCTTCCACTACACCCATGTTGTCTGTCCAAAAAATTACTTGCTTATTTGCGAATAAGTGACCCCACAGGCGCACTGCGACGAGCAAGGGAAATAGTTCAAAGAACGCCAAGTTCTTAATGAGCGGCGTCCCCCGCCAGTGGGGAGGCCACCGCTCCGCGCACCATGCCCCACCGAAGTGGGCCCCAAAACCGACTGACCCTGAGGCGTCTGTAAACAACTGCAACTCTGTGTTGTTGGATGGGGGACCTCGCCACAAGGTTCTGCCGTTATAATCCTTTAAAAAACGCAGCCACACCGTCAAGTCCTTTCGGATTTCGGCGGTGAGGCGGATGAAGTGGTTGGGTCGTCTCACCCCGACCGTTGCTGCGGAGAGGCGCCTGGCGAAAACCCTCCCAGCCGGCATTACGCGCGCAGCAAATACTAAGTGGCCTAGCAGCGCCTGGAAGTGCCTCAATGATGTTTTCTTGAGAGCTATGAATTCGCGGAGAAGCCTGCTTAGGGCGACCAGCTTCTCCGGAGGGAGCCTGTACTCCATCGCCTCAGAGTCGATTTCTATGCCCAAAAAGGTAAGAGTGGTTGTTGGCCGCACCGTCTTCTCGTCGGTCAAAGGAACGCCGAACTCACGCGCCAGGGCTGAAAATTCGAACAGCCACCTAGCGCATAAGTCCGAATCCCTGGGGCCAACAAAAAGGAAGTCGTCCAAGTAGTGCATGACCCCCGCTGCCTGCACCCTCTTCCGGGCCACCCATTCTAGGAAGGTGCTAAATGTCTCGAAATAAAAACAAGAAAGCGCACATCCCATTGGTAAGCATAAGTCTATGTAGTACTGACCTTCGAGCATGCAGCCTAGCAAATGAAAGCACTCGGGGTGGACTGGCAAGTGTCTGAAGGCCGATTTGATGTCAGCTTTTGACATTAGAGCCCCTTCTCCCATCCTTTCCACCAGCGCTGCGGCTTGATCGAAGTTCGCGTAAGACACCGAACACAACTCCCTGTCAATGCCGTCGTTTACCGACGACCCCTCGGGGTAGGATAGGTGTTGTATCAACCTATACTCCCCAGCCTCTTTTTTTGGGGACCACTCCCAATGGGGAAATCCTGAGATTAGGCAAGGGAGGGGACTCGAAGGGGCCAGCCATCCTTCCCAATTGGACTTCCTTCCAGACCTTTTCCCTAGCTACGTCACCGTGTGTCCTGACCGATTTCAAGTTTCGACTAAACTCAGATCCCGCTTGATATTCAAACGGGATCCTAAACCCCTCCTTAAACCCAGCTAGGAGTAGCTGGGCCGCTTCCCTATTGGGATACCTTGCTAGCCACGGTGCCAAATTGGCGACGATTATTGGTGTCGCTGCCCTCGCGTCCAAACGTCCGCCCTGCGCCCCTCCCCCTGCGACCGCCCTTCTTAAAACACTTTGCCTGGGCGTGGCGGCCGCCGCAAAAGGAGCAGATGTGTTGGAAACGGCAGTTGTCGTACGTGCAGTTGGACTGGTTAAACGGCCAACAGACGCCCGAGTTGGTGTGCAGCGACTGGCTAGTCCCTGGTACGTTATTCCGCCATGCCCCCCTACCTCCGGTGCCGCACCCTCGAAAGGAATCTGCCCCGCCCCCAGACACAAACTGCAGATACAGGTTGACATCCTTGACGTTCCATGGTATCACCACCTCTTGGGCCTTCATTGATTGCCTAAAGCACCGGTCATATGTCCACCAACCCGTTCCCCCGTAAGTGTGGTGTGCTTCCTCGATCATGTCGTGATACGTAAAGAGCGATGCGCACGCCTGGGGATCCTTCTCCCCAATTACTCCAGCCAGGATAACAAATGCCTTCGACCAATTGCGAAAGGTGTGTGGGAAAAGCCTCTTTTCCACATCCACCTTCTTCGCTTCCCCCGTCTTTGAGGACGCGGCCAACGCCTCCCTGTAGCCTGGTAGCAGAGATAATATATCTACGTACTCCCCGGCCCATATCTTGTCCTTCACCTCTTTCAGCAAGTGCAAGCCCACTGAGCTAGGTCTGGATGTATAAGAGACCTTATATGCCGCATCGGGCATCCTCTTATCCTTGGCTAGCTCCTCTGAGGCGGGTGCCGCCTGAGGGAGGGGGAGCGTGGAGGATGGTGATTCCACTTGCCCGGCCTGCCCACCAGCCCCTAGAGGTGTGTTGTTAACCGCCTGCGGGCGGGAACAGCGGCCACTGCCGCTGCTGGAACTACAGGTGTCGCTACCGCTGGCGCCGCCCCCAATGCTGGCGCTACGACTGTCGCTATAGCTGGAGCTATCGCCGCTGCTGATGCGATTAGCGTTGCTAGAACTGGCGCTGCGCTTATCGCTGGTGTCACTACTGCTGGTGACTCTGCCGGTGCATGAGCATCAACAGCTGCCTCTGGAACCAGCCTTCTTCCTTGCTTCGCGCGTCAGCCTGCAGTTGTATGATTTTGTCTACGAAGTACATTCTGATTGATGCGCTAAGTGTCGCGGGAGTGTGATTTCAATTTGCGTGATTTAACTATGTGTTCCGTCTACTGAGTTTTTCTGTGAGTATGGGAAGTATCGAGGGTCGACGGAGGCGGATCCGATCCGGATGAAAACTGAATTGCTACTCGCACGAGGTACCGAAACTGACTGAAAGAAACATGAATTGATATGTTATCATCGATACATGGGACCTTCTGCTAACCGAAGAAGGGGCGTTAGGCCTGCTATTTGCAACCGCCCCTTTACCCCCTTCCCGCATGCATATTTGCTATACCAGCATATTTTCCTGATCGTGCCCAGTCAGGGAGTGGGATTACCCGCACCATCCCTGGCCATGCGCTGAACAGGAAGTGGGATTACCCACACCAAACCAGAGGCATGCGGCCCTGTGCTGAACAGGGAGTGGGGGGTTACCCGTCCATAGCAGGGCCATGTGCTGAACAGGAAGTGGGGTTACCCATACAATAGCAGGGCCGTGTGTTAAACAGGAACTGGGATTACCCATACAACCGCAGGGCCGTATATTAAACAGGAACTGGGATTACCCATACAATAGCGGGAGCCAAGTGCTGAACAGGAAGAGGGATTACCCATATGATAGAGGGAGCCAAGTGCTGAACAGGAAGAGGGATTACCCATACGATAGAGGGAGCCAAGTGCTGAACAGGAAGAGGGATTACCCATGCCCTACCATGGCCTGCGCTGAACAGGAAGTGAGATTAACCCCTACACGCGTTATACCTCTGCCTGCAGCATAACGCACCGTATACCCCACGTCGTCCTGAATGTAGCATGTAACGCTGGACCAATACAGCACATGACCCCCAAAGGCAGTATATACACACACCATATGCTCCACGCAATGGCCCGAAGCCAAGCATGCAGCATATACACCATATAATCCAAACCCGTCATGTAACCGCGCATGTGGTCTATAAACATTATATTCAGAACCCAGCACGTAACCATGATTGCAGTGTATACCATATAATCCAAATACAGCACGCCACCACCACTGCGGTACCGTATACACCCCTGTAACCCAAATACCGCACATTATAACACTGACTGTAGCATATATACCCGTTATAATCCAATACGGCGCGTAACCTTGAATGCAGTATATCCACTATACCCGCCATGTAACCCACTTAAAGCACATTATAACACTGAATGCAGCATATATACACCTTATACTCCACATGCCGCACGTAACCGTGAATGCAGTATATACTCTATAAACGACTTTATAACCCTGAATGCAGCATATATACACTTTATAATCCACATACAGCACTTACCCTGAATGCGGTATATACACTATGTACGCCATGTAACCCAATTACAGCACATTACAACACTGAATGCAGCATAAATACATAGGGTGACCAGATTTCGAAAATGAAAAACCAGGACACCTTAAAAAATAATTTATTAAACAAATGACATCACGTGACACCCCCCGTTGCCATGACAACAAGACACTCTGATGCCCCTGCAGTGTTAGTGTGTATAGAGGTGGGGGCTTTGCTTGGGCCCTTCAACTCTTACAGCCAGGGCATTATTGGCCAGGAATGCCCAGTTCGGAGGGGATTACTACTTCAAAATGTATTTGATTCGTAACAACATCAAAAAACTCTAATACCAATAACTAACAACCACAGACAATGATAATCTAAACCATCAAATAAAATGTCTACGGCCCTTGTTCAAGCATGTTTGCGGTACTTACCAGATAAATCAGTGCCTGCAATCCACGACTGTATCCGCCTCTCCGAGCGTCTGAAAGCAATCCAGCGTTCCTGGTGTGTGGCTGAAGAGGTGAGGGACTCCCTCCTCTCAAACGGAAAAGAAGAGCAAAAAATAGAGTTGGAACATACCTATCATACAGGGATGAGAGAGAGAGACAGAGAATGAGAGAGAGACAGAGAATGAGAGAGAGACAGAGAATGAGAGAGAGACAGAGAGAGGGACATAGGGAGAGAGAGACACAGAGAGAGAGAGAGAGACAAAAGTAATGTACTTTATAACCATTATACCGTACCCCTAGTATTCGTGTAATCATTGTCCCACACCCCCTATAACTCACGCTTTGGCAATACTGAAATGTTCTTTTGTCATGCCAATAAAGCTGATTTGATTTGAGAGACAGAGACACAGAGACACACACAGAGACACAGAGAGAGACAGAGATACAGAGAGAGAGAGAGAGACACACAGAGAGAGACAGAGACACACAGAGAGAGACAGAGACACAGAGAGAGAGAGAGAGACACGGGCCTATTTAGTAAGCGTTGATAAGGCTGCGTCTATAGTATTTCAGACGGAGGGAAGGCACACACGCTGCAATACACTTGCTGAAGTCTGAGCTTTTTATGGCTTTGCAGGGTATGCAGCGGGTGCGATTGGGGGCGTGGCAATGAATATTTGGAGGCGTGGCAATAACGTTCCGGCGCGGACGTCACTTCCCTACCTCACATCCCGATCCACCGGCATTTTTTCAGCTGCAGCATCTGAAGCACTGTGCAGACAAGAAGAAAAATGCACACAATGCGCACCAGAGATTAAAATATAGTAAATTATTTATTAATAAAACAAGAAATAACCGTGGGGGATCCAACCCCACCTCAGTACATATGCGTCACAGATCCGGGTTCGGTTACAGAGTGACCTGACGTGTCACGACAGGTCACTCTGCGCGTATTCTGACAGGCTGAGACGGCGTTTGCAGGTAGGAATTTATATATACACTATATCTTCATCTCCTTCATAGTAATGACATTAAAAACACATTTATTCACAGAATTAAGTAGTCACTGTGTGGGATTAGTTTAAGATTTATTTATTAGATAATTTATCACTATGTAACACACTTTAAATCACAAATAAATAGGTATCACATTATTGCAATGTATTCAGTTGTAAGATATTAATGTTATTTGTAACACACAGTAGATTAGAAACATCACAATAATTAAGTATTAAATGTAATATTTATTGATCCCTGTAGCACTATTACAATTTGTTGGCATGGTAATCTATAACAGGGGAGCGCAAACTTCTGAAGCTGCGTCCCCCTGCCTGGCCTCCCCCGGTCTTGCGCCCCCTCTCCTACCTGCCAGCACACTCCGGGGTCGAGTGACGTCACATGACCCCGCGGTGTCATTTGATGCCGCGTTGCCATGGAGACGTGTCTGAATCCCGGTCAGTGTTACTGTTGCAGAGGCCTCACGTGATCCCCGGCATTTCATTTAAATGCCTTGGGGAGGAGCGCGGGACCTCTGCACCCGCCCCCGCGCCCCCCCAGACAAATCTCCCGCCCCCCAGTTCACGCACCGCTAACCTATAACATTATGTGTGTGTATATGTGTGTGTAAATATATATATACACATATACACACACATATATATATGTATATATATATATTTATATATACATATATATATCTTCTCTCCGAAGAAGACCGTTTTATATGTATGTATGTATGTGTGTGTGTGTATATATATATATGTATGTGTGTGTATATATATATATATATATACAGTATATATATACACATACGTATGTGTGTATATATATATATATATGTGTGTGTGTGTGTCATACAAGAATCTATTACTGTATTATCTAAAATCAGTAACACATGTGATCTATTATGCCATTACCAATTGGACTGTAGGACTATAAAACCATTACGAGTGAGTTGTAGCATTATCCCCTGATGAAATCGGCCGTGTGCTGAAGAAACGCGTAGGTACTTTCTTCTCGTTATTGCCACACTATCCGTCTTGACGCCGGAAGGGAAGTTGGTACGCAGCCAAGACGAGACACCGGAATTACAGAGTGGAATCACAACTGCATACTACAGATTGCCGGAGGACCACACTGCGAGGGGCGCAGCCTATCGAGTTTCCCGGTCATCGTCCAAAGTCTGGAGCTGCGGATTGACCACCGGATTACCACGGAGCCCGAGCTTGTCTCATACAATGCTTTTACCAAACGGGCGTTTGTGAGTTTGTTATTTTTATCTTGTCCAGGAAATGAAATTGTTAAACCAAATTTACACATGGAGCGGGCGCTTTCTCTTCTTTTTGTTTTGTTTAGATATCTATCGAGGAGGTGGTTGTTTCCCCGAAGAGAGCTGCCAGGGCTCCAGAGGACGCCCGAATTGGATCCTTTTATGATTGAGTTATAACATAGCTATTAGAGCTAGTTTTCTGGACTTTTATTGTGTTTAGGCATAGTGTTTATTATTATTTTATTACAGCTACTTTTTAGTAATTGCACTGTTATTAATTCTGGCCACTATTTCTCACTGCCATTATAATCTCTCTCTAGCGACAACCAGATTGCTATATCAGCTATATTATTTATTGGTTATACCAGGGGAGCACAAACTTTTGCAGCTCGCCCCCCTGCCTTCCCTCTGTTGGTGCTCGCGCCCCCCCCCCCCCTTACCTTGATGCGGCGTTACGTGACCTGCAGCGGCATTTGACGAGGGTGACGTCACATGACCCCGCGGCGTAATTTAACACCGCGTTGCCATGGACACGGGTGACGCCGGCAGAGTCAAGGTAAGTAATAGCATTGCAGAGGCCTCACGTGATCCCCCGGCATTTAATTTTAATGCCTCGAGGAAGTGCGCGGGGCCTCTGCAACCGCCCGCGCCAACCCCCCCCCCCCCCGAAAATTCTCCCCCCCCCCCCACTTTGCGCACCTCTGGGTTATACCATATATATATATATATATATATATATATACACACACACATATACACACACACACACGTGTATGTGTGTATAAAACAGACTATATATATACATATAGTATGATATATATATACATACTATATGTGTATGTATATATATATATATAAATATATATATATATGTATATATATATATATATATATGTATATATATATATATATATATATATATATATATATATATATATATATATATATATATACGACTATTAAGGTTAAAGATAATGGTGAAATACAGGGTTGCAGACCTGTCTAAGACATGCAAATGAATATACAGGAATATTTACAGTATATATATATATATATATATATATATGGCCACCAGAATACCAAGAAGTGATCTCCTTGAATACAAACAGAAGGAGACAAGCGACAGGGTTCCTTTGGTGGTCACATATAACCCACACCTAGGAGACCTACGCAAGATCGCCAGGAAACTACAACCCATCCTCCAGGAAGATACAAGACTGCAACAGGTCTTCCCTGAAGCACCCTTATTATCATACAGACAACCCCATAATCTCAAGAATATTATGGTGAGGAGTAAAGTATT
The DNA here is from genome assembly GCF_040206685.1 of Ascaphus truei. NCBI lineage: Eukaryota > Metazoa > Chordata > Amphibia > Anura > Ascaphidae > Ascaphus > Ascaphus truei. The sequence goes on from NW_027456871.1 coordinate 208,275, forward strand.
CAGCAGTACAACTGAATGCGGGACAAAACCATGCCAGGACCCAAGATGCAAAACCTGCGCAATGCTCTACACAGCGGACACAATACAAATACCACACAAGAATCGGGAATACAAAATCAGAGGAGGGTTCACCTGTTCCTCCAGCAATGTCGTGTACCTCATCATGTGCATGAAATGCCCAGGGGGCTGCTACTACATAGGTGAGACAGGACAGGGGCTAAACAAGAGAATGAACCTGCATCGCCACAGCATCACACGCGGAACAAGAGACAGTCCTGTTGGCGAACATTTCTCTGACTCTGGCCATAAGATGAACGATCTGAGGGTTGCCATACTCAAAGGTAATCTTAAAACCCCGAAAGAGAGACGGTTGCATGAATACAAATTTATGCAACTGTTCGGGACACTTAGCAGTGGCCTAAACAGAGATCGAAATTTTATGAGTCATTACTGACACTAGCGAACTCTCTTCCCATGAGCGCTAAAGGCCATGTCTGTACATACTGTGCTATATGTATGCACACACAGCTGTCTCTCACACATACTAATACTCCTTATTTTTCCATCCATATACACCAATAGGGACCACATAGTATCCACACACACTTTTAGTTGTGCTACAAACTCTCACATTTCCACACCCACCCACACCATTTATATCCCTCTCACTCCACACACACTTTGTGTAGAGCACTGTTTATACTGTGGGCTCTCCATTCATTTTTATTCACACTGATACACATACACACTCTTTCTTCACTTGCTTTCAGTTACCCTTTGACACCTCTAGCCATAAAACACATCCACACCGGGGGAAGGAGAAGCACAGATAACATTCCAAGAGACACTGTTTTTAAGTTATCCTTGCTTCATTCATTGTAACATCGCCGGAAGAAGAGATCAGTGTATCTCGAAAGCTCGCACAAATAAAAGCATTTCGTTAGCCACAGAACGGTATCATCTATTTATTTTTTGATTATTGAAGCTCGGCTAACACAGTACTGATACCTCTACATGTATATATATATATATATATATATATATATATATATATATATATATATATATATATATATATATATGTTCAAATAACGGGGGGGAAAAAGGGGGGAAGGTGGGGAAAAAAACCTCGCATCTACTTTTGCAATATTAATGCCACCATAAGCCAATAAATAACTTTACATCAGTAAGAATTGGCGGTGCTCACGGGTTGTAAATAGTATGAGTGAAAAGAGAAAAAAGTAACCCGTATGGGAGCACTCAGGTATGCAGATTAACATATAGTATTTTATTTATTTGACACAGTGCAAAAAAGGATAAGTAAACAGTACATGATTAAAAACACTTAAAAAAGGCTAGGACCCCTGTCACGGGTACTACCCATAGACACAAGTGGGCAAAACTAGGGAATGACTCAAATTGTCAACCCTTAACATGAAAATGGATAGTGACTCAAGAAACACTTGGATCGGTCAGAATAAATCACAACAGGTTAATGGGTTCACAGGCACCTATACAAAGCTAAAGATAATACGTACTACACACCAATGAAGTGACTAGTCAAAATATAAATGACAATTTTAAACCATCATGAATCTGCTTGAGCATACAATTATGTAACCAATACCAACAGCACAAATTAATCACTTGAAGGAAAAAGGTGGCATGATGGGATGAAGTCACTAGATGTGTAGAGCAATGAAGTGTGTGAATAGCATGTATGGAAAATTGCCTGATGAACACCTATTAGATAACCTTGTGTGTGTTGTCAGTATCCATAATGAAAAAATAGAGTGTCACAGTCCAGAGATTAGTTGCACCAGTGCTGGGTAGCATAGTCACGTGAACATCTGTCAGGGGTCCTGCCTAGCACCCCCACTCCGACGCGTTTCGTCCAGAGACTTAGACTTGGAGTGGGGGTGCGTCGGAGTGGGGGTGCTAGGCAGGACCCCTGACAGATGTTCACGTAACTATGCTACCCAGCACTGGTGCAACTAATCTCTGGACTGTGACACTCTATTTTTTCATTATGGATACTGACAACACACACAAGGTTATCTAATAGGTGTTTATCAGGCAATTTTCCATACATGCAATTCACACACTTCATTGCTCTACACATCTAGTGACTTCATCCCATCATGCCACCTTTTTCCTTCAAGTGATTAATTTGTGCTGTTGGTATTGGTTACATAATTGTATGCTCAAGCAGATTCATGATGGTTTAAGATTGTCATTTATATTTTGACTAGTCACTTCATTGGTGTGTAGTACGTATTATCTTTAGCTTTGTATAGGTGCCTGTGAACCCATTAACCTGTTGTGATTTATTCTGACCGATCCAAGTGTTTCTTGAGTCACTATCCATTTTCATGTTAAGGGTTGACAATTTGAGTCATTCCCTAGTTTTGCCCACTTGTGTCTATGGGTAGTACCCGTGACAGGGGTCCTAGCCTTTTTTAAGTGTTTTTAATCATGTACTGTTTACTTATCCTTTTTTGCACTGTGTCAAATAAATAAAATACTATATGTTAATCTGCATACCTGAGTGCTCCCATACGGGTTACTTTTTTCTCTTTTCACTCATACTATTTACAACCCGTGAGCACCGCCAATTCTTACTGATGTAAAGTTATTTATTGGCTTATGGTGGCATTAATATTGCAAAAGTAGATGCGAGGTTTTTTTCCCCACCTTCCCCCCTTTTTTCCCCCCGTTATTTGAACATATATATATATATATATATATATATATATATATATATATATATATATATATATACATGTAGAGGTATCAGTACTGTGTTAGCCGAGCTTCAATAATCAAAAAATAAATAGATGATACCGTTCTGTGGCTAACGAAATGCTTTTATTTGTGCGAGCTTTCGAGATACACTGATCTCTTCTTCCGGCGATGTTACAATGAATGAAGCAAGGATAACTTAAAAACAGTGTCTCTTGGAATGTTATCTGTGCTTCTCCTTCCCCCGGTGTGGATGTGTTTTATGGCTAGAGGTGTCAAAGGGTAACTGAAAGCAAGTGAAGAAAGAGTGTGTATGTGTATCAGTGTGAATAAAAATGAATGGAGAGCCCACAGTATAAACAGTGCTCTACACAAAGTGTGTGTGGAGTGAGAGGGATATAAATGGTGTGGGTGGGTGTGGAAATGTGAGAGTTTGTAGCACAACTAAAAGTGTGTGTGGATACTATGTGGTCCCTATTGGTGTATATGGATGGAAAAATAAGGAGTATTAGTATGTGTGAGAGACAGCTGTGTGTGCATACATATAGCACAGTATGTACAGACATGGCCTTTAGCGCTCATGGGAAGAGAGTTCGCTAGTGTCAGTAATGACTCATAAAATTTCGATCTCTGTTTAGGCCACTGCTAAGTGTCCCGAACAGTTGCATAAATTTGTATTCATGCAACCGTCTCTCTTTCGGGGTTTTAAGATTACCTTTGAGTATGGCAACCCTCAGATCGTTCATCTTATGGCCAGAGTCAGAGAAATGTTCGCCAACAGGACTGTCTCTTGTTCCGCGTGTGATGCTGTGGCGATGCAGGTTCATTCTCTTGTTTAGCCCCTGTCCTGTCTCACCTATGTAGTAGCAGCCCTCTGGGCATTTCATGCACATGATGAGGTACACGACATTGCTGGAGGAACAGGTGAACCCTCCTCTGATTTTGTATTCCCGATTCTTGTGTGGTATTTGTATTGTGTCCGCTGTGTAGAGCATTGCGCAGGTTTTGCATCTTGGGTCCTGGCATGGTTTTGTCCCGCATTCAGTTGTACTGCTGAATACTTTACTCCTCACCATAATATTCTTGAGATTATGGGGTTGTCTGTATGATAATAAGGGTGCTTCAGGGAAGACCTGTTGCAGTCTTGTATCTTCCTGGAGGATGGGTTGTAGTTTCCTGGCGATCTTGCGTAGGTCTCCTAGGTGTGGGTTATATGTGACCACCAAAGGAACCCTGTCGCTTGTCTCCTTCTGTTTGTATTCAAGGAGATCACTTCTTGGTATTCTGGTGGCCATATATATATATATATATACATATACTGTAAATATTCCTGTATATTCATTTGCATGTCTTAGACAGGTCTGCAACCCTGTATTTCACCATTATCTTTAACCTTAATAGTCGTATATATATATATATTGTGACAGAAACCAGGGGATGGTAATAAATTCCGTATATAGGGCTCCCAGGATACTAGACAGTTTCTATCCTGTTTGGCCTGGGAGTGCAGCCTTATAATACATACACTCCATCCCACAGTTTGGCAAGCGCTGGAACTGAGGGATGAGAGATCCAGACCAGAGTTTGTCTGCTGCCTGATTTCTGTCACCTGTCATGCTAATTAGGAATCAGGTATGAAAGACTGATTTCCTGTTTGCTCTGGTCTCCCCACAAGAGCCAGGAGGCTGGAAGGCTGCTGAACTACAGAGGGGAGAAGCCTCTTCCCCAAACAGGTTCAATCTTTCTGTTCATTTGTGTAAGACTGCAAAAGTACCGTGTTTTGTTGTTGGAAGTGGAAAAGCCACTTCCAACCCTGAGTCAGGGATATCTAAGTTAAGTTATCGCTCAGGTGAGCAGCTTTTGTTTTGATCTGTTTTCTGTTGTATGCACTGTGGCAGTCTCAGTGCCTGGGACTGAATAAACCAGGCATAGCCTGTTTAAAGGAACAGTACGTGACGCCTCATCATTTAACCTACCCTAAAAGACCGTGTTCTAAACAGTCCCGGACAAACGACGGAGCCCCGGAGTAAGCCGTTTGTCACATATGGTGGAGAATGCGGGCAGAGCACTAGGGGGTCTGCGGGTTGAAGAACTTTGAAAAAAAAAAAAAAAAAAAAAAAAGTTTTTTTTCATCCTCTGCAAACAAGATGGAAGACGTGGTGAGTGCGCTGGTACGCAATGTCGCTGCCCAGAAAGACGCGAATGAAATCCAGCAACAGCTGTTAATAGCCCAGCAAGAAATTAATGCAAACCAGCAGCAGACGAATGCAGCCCAGCAACAGCTGCTAATAGCCCAGCAAGAGATTAATGCAAACCAGCAACAGGCGAATGCAAACCAGCAACAGGCGAATGCAAACCAGCAACAGACGAATGAAGCCCTGCAAAACGCGAATGCAAACCAGCAAGAGACAAACCGCTTGCTGAGAGAGGAGCAACAGCGGTTCGCTCAGGGCTTACAGCAGGAACTCGAGATCCTGAGGGGGACTATCAGTAACCTTCCACTGGCAGCGGCAGCCCCAGTTCCGAAAATGACCAGGGCAAGCCACTACCTTCAGAAGATGGGACCCTCGGATGATGTGGAAGCCTATCTTCTCACGTTTGAACGCACGGCGCAGAGAGAGGGATGGCCAGAAGCTGAGTGGGCTGGTCTAATCGCACCCTTCCTAAGCGGCGAACCCCAGAAGGCTTACTTTGATCTAGAGCCAGCCGAAGCTAACGTCTATGCAAAATTGAAGTTCGAGATCCTCGCCCGCCTCGGCGTAACCACGGCTGTTCGCGCCCAAAGGTTTCACGCATGGTCCTTCACGATGGATAAAGCCACCCGAAGCCAGATGTATGACCTCATCCACCTCGCCCGGAAGTGGCTACAACCCGAGATCAACTCAGCCAGCCACATCGTGGAACGGTTGGTCATGGACCAGTTCTTGAGGAAACTTCCCTCTGCCTTACGCCGTTGGGTCAGTCGGAGTGACCCCCACAATGCGGATGAGCTTGTGGCCCTCGTAGAAAGGTACAATGCAGCAGAAGAGCACCCGCAACCCGCAGTCGTGGAGCAACCCCACTACCCGAGGTTCCAGGACTCTTCCAGAGACGGTAAAAGGGTACCGGGGTTAAGGGGCGCTGAAGAGCGGCGACCACCTTCACGCAGCACCAGCAACAGTGGTTCGCACACTAAGGGCAATAGCCAACATGGGGAGCCGGGAAAAGGCTCTAAGTGGGACACAGACTATGTACCTAAATGTGTAAATTGTCATGAGAGGGGCCACACAGCAAAAATCTGCCCACTAAATGATGAGCCCATGCAATGCAACAGCGTGGAACATTATTCGCTGTTGTCCCAATGTATGGGCCCTAGCCCAGAGGACCCCTTGAATAACCATCTGTGGGCATTTGTAAAGGTTAATGGTAAGAGGGTTCGGGCACTTCTTGACTCTGGGAGCATGGTCACACTAGTGTCCGAATACCTCTTGCCCATTAAGAAGAAACAGGGAAACAGTTCGCAAAGAATGGCAATTTGTTGTATACATGGGGATAATCATGAATATTCCACTGTTGATGTTTTTTTTGAAACAGAGTTTGGTTCTTTAGATTTCAAGGTGGGTATTGTACCCAAACTGGCACATGATGTGTTAATAGGGACCGACTTTCCCCATTTTCTAAAAATGTGGTCCCCCGCTCAGAATAGCGCCCAGAGTTCAATAGCGGACCATAACGAAGTATTAGAAGAAACAAATCCTTTCCCTTTTTCAGAAATGGAGGTTGACGAGGGCCCAAATAAGAAGGGGGAAAAGGAGGAGTGCTGTAAAATTCCCTTCCCCATCACTACTTTGGTAGGGAATACCCCAAATCAAGATGTTGAGCAGACACTTACCACCCCAGAGCCGGATAAGACCCTCGCTGACCTAGAGGTCAGTCCTGGGAGTTTTAAGAAGGCCCAGTGGGAGGACCCCACATTAGCGGTAGCAAGGGGAAATATACGGGACCAGAATAGTACTCTTGGCCAACCAGATAGGTCACTTGCTTACCCCTACTTCGAGGTAGAGAACCACCTAGTATATCGGGTTGATAAAAGGAAATCAGTTACAACTAAACAATTGTTGGTACCACGGACATTCCGTAATGTAGTATTACACCTCGCACATAGTCATCCATTGGGGGGACACCTAGGGGTGGAAAAGACAAAAGAAAAGGTTCTCCGAAGCTTCTATTGGCCTGGGGTTCTGGCAGAAATTACGAATTATTGTTCCTCATGCCCAGAATGTCAGATCACCGCCCCGTTCAAGGCGTACCGCAGCCCATTGGTACCCCTTCCCATAATAGAGGTACCATTTGACCGGATTGCTATGGATCTAGTAGGACCCCTAATAAAGTCTGCTAGGGGACATCAGCATATATTGGTAATATTAGATTATGCCACCCGATATCCGGAGGCAGTTCCCCTACGTAGCACCTCTGCTAAAAACATAGCAAAAGAGTTAGTAGTTCTGTTTTCCCGGGTCGGGATTCCTAAAGAGATTCTATCTGACCAGGGAACACCATTTATGTCCCAAGTAACAAAAGAGCTATGTAAACTCCTAAAAATCAAGCATCTCAGAACCTCAGTCTATCATCCACAAACAGATGGTTTAGTGGAAAGGTTCAATAAAACCTTAAAGAGCATGTTACGGCGGGCGGTTGATAAAGATGGGAAAAACTGGGATTGTTTGTTACCGTACCTGTTATTTGCCATTAGGGAAGTTCCCCAATCATCCACAGGCTTCTCCCCGTTTGAACTATTGTATGGCCGACACCCAAGGGGCTTACTGGATATAGCCAAAGAGACTTGGGAACACGAGGTTACCCCTTACAGAAGTGTAATAGAGCATGTTGCCCAGATGCAGGACCGCATTGCTGCAGTCCTACCCATAGTGAGGGAACACATGGAGAAAGCTCAAGAAGCACAGAGGAATACATATAATAAGGGTGCTAGAGTCAGAATTTTTTTTCCAGGTGATAGGGTACTAGTTCTGGTTCCCACCGTGGAGAGTAAATTCCTTGCTAAATGGCATGGGCCATATGAGGTCTTGGAAAGAGTGGGAGAAGTAAATTATAAGGTAAGACAGCCAGGTAGGAGGAAACCTGAGCAAATTTACCATATAAACCTACTCAAGACCTGGAAAGATAGAGAAGTCTTGTTAACCCTAGTACCCCCAGGTCCGTCAGAGAATCAAGAAACTGACCCAGAGGTTAGCATAGCTGAAACCCTGTCTGTTCATCAGAAACGAGAGGTTCAGAATTTAGTGAGAAGAAACAAAGAAATCTTCTCTATACGGCCAGGTAGAACTAGCGTAATTGAACATGACCTAGTCTCTGAACCGGGGGTTCGAGTTAACCTTAAACCGTACCGAATCCCAGAGGCCAAAAGAAAGGCTATAAGTTTAGAGGTTAAAAAAATGCTAAAACTAGGTGTAATTGAGGAATCCCAAAGTGGGTGGAACAGCCCTATAGTCTTAGTCCCAAAGCCAGATGGTACAACAAGGTTTTGTAATGACTACCGGAAACTAAACGCGGTGTCAAAATTTGATACTTATCCTATGCCCGAGGTTAGATGAACTTGTAGAGAGACTGGGCAAAGCCCGATATCTCACAACCCTAGACCTAACAAAAGGGTACTGGCAGGTTCCCCTCACAGAAAGGGCAAAAGAAAAGACAGCCTTCTCAACCCCAGACGGCCTCTTTCAGTATAAGGTGTTGCCTTTTGGCTTACATGGAGCTCCCGCCACATTCCAAAGAATGATGGATAAAATTTTAAAACCACATGCTCGGTATGCTGCCGCCTACCTGGATGATGTGGTAATCCATAGTGAAGATTGGCAATCCCACCTTCCAAAGGTCCAAGCTGTGCTTGACGCAGTCCGGTCTGCTGGACTAACTGCTAACCCCGCTAAATGCACTATTGGTCTGGAGGAGGCCAAGTATCTGGGATATTCTATTGGCAGAGGTTTACTCAAACCCCAAACACTCAAAGTGGAGGCGATACAAAATTGGCCAAGGCCAGTTACAAAAAAACAAGTAAGGACCTTTTTGGGGTTAATTGGGTACTATAGAAGGTTTATTCCCAATTTTGCAACTAAGGCAACCCCACTAACTGACCTCACAAAAGCAAGAGGACCGCTAATGGTAAAGTGGTCCCCCGAAACCGAACAGGCCTTTAGAAGCCTGAAAGAAGCTCTCTGTGCCCAACCAGTGTTGGTCACACCTGACTTCTCCAAAGAGTTCGTAGTCCAAACCGACGCATCTGAGGTAGGGCTGGGGGCGGTACTCTCCCAGGAGTCTCAAGGTGAGGAGCACCCCATCCTTTATTTAAGTAGGAAACTAAATCCCCAGGAGAAAAATTACTCCATAGTAGAGAAAGAGTGTCTCGCAATAAAGTGGGCTGTAGAGACGCTCAAATACTACCTGTTGGGGAGAAAATTCCGGTTGGTCACAGATCATGCACCCCTTACCTGGATGTGTCAAAACAGGGAAAAGAATGCTAGAGTGACCAGGTGGTTCCTAAGCCTACAAACCCTTTAAATTTTCTGTGGAACACAGGTCAGGGCACAAACATGGCAATGCTGACGGGTTGTCAAGGATGCACTCCCTAATATCCATGGTCGCTCATCCCTCGAGGTCTGAGCTGGGGGGGAGGATATGTGACAGAAACCAGGGGATGGTAATAAATTCCGTATATAGGGCTCCCAGGATACTAGACAGTTTCTATCCTGTTTGGCCTGGGAGTGCAGCCTTATAATACATACACTCCATCCCACAGTTTGGCAAGCGCTGGAACTGAGGGAACTGAGGGATGAGAGATCCAGACCAGAGTTTGTCTGCTGCCTGATTTCTGTCACCTGTCATGCTAATTAGGAATCAGGTATGAAAGACTGATTTCCTGTTTGCTCTGGTCTCCCCACAAGAGCCAGGAGGCTGGAAGGCTGCTGAACTACAGAGGGGAGAAGCCTCTTCCCCAAACAGGTTCAATCTTTCTGTTCATTTGTGTAAGACTGCAAAAGTACCGTGTTTTGTTGTTGGAAGTGGAAAAGCCACTTCCAACCCTGAGTCAGGGATATCTAAGTTAAGTTATCGCTCAGGTGAGCAGCTTTTGTTTTGATCTGTTTTCTGTTGTATGCACTGTGGCAGTCTCAGTGCCTGGGACTGAATAAACCAGGCATAGCCTGTTTAAAGGAACAGTACGTGACGCCTCATCATTTAACCTACCCTAAAAGACCGTGTTCTAAACAGTCCCGGACAAACGACGGAGCCCCGGAGTAAGCCGTTTGTCACAATATATATATATATATATATACATATATATATATATATACATATATATATATATTTATATATATATATATACATACACATATAGTATGTATATATATATATCATACTATATGTATATATATAGTCTGTTTTATACACACATACACGTGTGTGTGTGTGTATATGTGTGTGTGTGTATATATATATATATATATATATATATATATATATATATATATATATATATATGGTATAACCCAGAGGTGCGCAAAGTGGGGGGGGGGGAGAATTTTCGGGGGGGGGGGTTGGCGCGGGCGGTTGCAGAGGCCCCGCGCACTTCCTCGAGGCATTAAAATTAAATGCCGGGGGATCACGTGAGGCCTCTGCAATGCTATTACTTACCTTGACTCTGCCGGCGTCACCCGTGTCCATGGCAACCCTCGTCAAATGCCGCTGCAGGTCACGTAACGCCGCATCAAGGTAAGGGGGGGGGGGGGCGCGAGCACCAACAGAGGGAAGGCAGGGGGGCGAGCTGCAAAAGTTTGTGCTCCCCTGGTATAACCAATAAATAATATAGCTGATATAGCAATCTGGTTGTCGCTAGAGAGAGATTATAATGGCAGTGAGAAATAGTGGCCAGAATTAATAACAGTGCAATTACTAAAAAGTAGCTGTAATAAAATAATAATAAACACTATGCCTAAACACAATAAAAGTCCAGAAAACTAGCTCTAATAGCTATGTTATAACTCAATCATAAAAGGATCCAATTCGGGCGTCCTCTGGAGCCCTGGCAGCTCTCTTCGGGGAAACAACCACCTCCTCGATAGATATCTAAACAAAACAAAAAGAAGAGAAAGCGCCCGCTCCATGTGTAAATTTGGTTTAACAATTTCATTTCCTGGACAAGATAAAAATAACAAACTCACAAACGCCCGTTTGGTAAAAGCATTGTATGAGACAAGCTCGGGCTCCGTGGTAATCCGGTGGTAAATCCGCAGCTCCAGACTTTGGACGATGACCGGGAAACTCGATAGGCTGCGGCCCTCGCAGTGTGGTCCTCCGGCAATCTGTAGTATGCAGTTGTGATTCCACTCTGTAATTCCGGTGTCTCGTCTTGGCTGCGTACCAACTTCCCTTCCGGCGTCAAGACGGATAGTGTGGCAATAACGAGAAGAAAGTACCTACGCGTTTCTTCAGCACACGGCCGATTTCATCAGGGGATAATGCTACAACTCACTCGTAATGGTTTTATAGTCCTACAGTCCAATTGGTAATGGCATAATAGATCACATGTGTTACTGATTTTAGATAATACAGTAATAGATTCTTGTATGACACACACACACACATATATATATATATATATATACACACATACGTATGTGTATATATATATATATATATATATATATATATACACACACATACATATATATATATACACACACACACATACATACATACATACATATAAAACGGTCTTCTTCGGAGAGAAGATATATATATGTATATATAAATATATATATATACATATATATATATGTGTGTGTATATGTGTATATATATATATTTACACACACATATACACACACATAATGTTATAGGTTAGCGGTGCGTGAACTGGGGGGCGGGAGATTTGTCTGGGGGGGCGCGGGGGCGGGTGCAGAGGTCCCGCGCTCCTCCCCAAGGCATTTAAATGAAATGCCGGGGATCACGTGAGGCCTCTGCAACAGTAACACTGACCGGGATTCAGACACGTCTCCATGGCAACGCGGCATCAAATGACACCGCGGTCATGTGACGTCACTCGACCCCGGAGTGTGCTGGCAGGTAGGAGAGGGGGCGCAAGACCAGGGGAGGCCAGGCAGGGGGACGCAGCTTCAGAAGTTTGCGCTCCCCTGTTATAGATTACCATGCCAACAAATTGTAATAGTGCTACAGGGATCAATAAATATTACATTTAATACTTAATTATTGTGATGTTTCTAATCTACTGTGTGTTACAAATAACATTAATATCTTACAACTGAATACATTGCAATAATGTGATACCTATTTATTTGTGATTTAAAGTATGTTACATAGTGATAAATTATCTAATAAATAAATCTTAAACTAATCCCACACAGTGACTACTTAATTCTGTGAATAAATGTGTTTTTAATGTCATTACTATGAAGGAGATGAAGATATAGTGTATATATAAATTCCTACCTGCAAACGCCGTCTCAGCCTGTCAGAATACGCGCAGAGTGACCTGTCGTGACACGTCAGGTCACTCTGTAACCGAACCCGGATCTGTGACGCATATGTACTGAGGTGGGGTTGGATCCCCCACGGTTATTTCTTGTTTTATTAATAAATAATTTACTATATTTTAATCTCTGGTGCGCATTGTGTGCATTTTTCTTCTTGTCTGCACAGTGCTTCAGATGCTGCAGCTGAAAAAATGCCGGTGGATCGGGATGTGAGGTAGGGAAGTGACGTCCGCGCCGGAACGTTATTGCCACGCCTCCAAATATTCATTGCCACGCCCCCAATCGCACCCGCTGCATACCCTGCAAAGCCATAAAAAGCTCAGACTTCAGCAAGTGTATTGCAGCGTGTGTGCCTTCCCTCCGTCTGAAATACTATAGACGCAGCCTTATCAACGCTTACTAAATAGGCCCGTGTCTCTCTCTCTCTCTCTGTGTCTCTGTCTCTCTCTGTGTGTCTCTGTCTCTCTCTGTGTGTCTCTCTCTCTGTATCTCTGTCTCTCTCTGTGTCTCTGTGTGTGTCTCTGTGTCTCTGTCTCTCTCTGTGTCTCTGTGTCTCAGTCTCTCAAATCAAATCAGCTTTATTGGCATGACAAAAGAACATTTCAGTATTGCCAAAGCGTGAGTTATAGGGGGTGTGGGACAATGATTACACGAATACTAGGGGGTACGGTATAATGGTTATACAGTACATTACTTTTGTCTCTCTCTCTCTCTCTCTGTGTCTCTCTCTCCCTATGTCCCTCTCTCTGTCTCTCTCTCATTCTCTGTCTCTCTCTCATTCTCTGTCTCTCTCTCATTCTCTGTCTCTCTCTCTCATCCCTGTATGATAGGTATGTTCCAACTCTATTTTTTGCTCTTCTTTTCCGTTTGAGAGGAGGGAGTCCCTCACCTCTTCAGCCACACACCAGGAACGCTGGATTGCTTTCAGACGCTCGGAGAGGCGGATACAGTCGTGGATTGCAGGCACTGATTTATCTGGTAAGTACCGCAAACATGCTTGAACAAGGGCCGTAGACATTTTATTTGATGGTTTAGATTATCATTGTCTGTGGTTGTTAGTTATTGGTATTAGAGTTTTTTGATGTTGTTACGAATCAAATACATTTTGAAGTAGTAATCCCCTCCGAACTGGGCATTCCTGGCCAATAATGCCCTGGCTGTAAGAGTTGAAGGGCCCAAGCAAAGCCCCCACCTCTATACACACTAACACTGCAGGGGCATCAGAGTGTCTTGTTGTCATGGCAACGGGGGGTGTCACGTGATGTCATTTGTTTAATAAATTATTTTTTAAGGTGTCCTGGTTTTTCATTTTCGAAATCTGGTCACCCTATGTATTTATGCTGCATTCAGTGTTGTAATGTGCTGTAATTGGGTTACATGGCGTACATAGTGTATATACCGCATTCAGGGTAAGTGCTGTATGTGGATTATAAAGTGTATATATGCTGCATTCAGGGTTATAAAGTCGTTTATAGAGTATATACTGCATTCACGGTTACGTGCGGCATGTGGAGTATAAGGTGTATATATGCTGCATTCAGTGTTATAATGTGCTTTAAGTGGGTTACATGGCGGGTATAGTGGATATACTGCATTCAAGGTTACGCGCCGTATTGGATTATAACGGGTATATATGCTACAGTCAGTGTTATAATGTGCGGTATTTGGGTTACAGGGGTGTATACGGTACCGCAGTGGTGGTGGCGTGCTGTATTTGGATTATATGGTATACACTGCAATCATGGTTACGTGCTGGGTTCTGAATATAATGTTTATAGACCACATGCGCGGTTACATGACGGGTTTGGATTATATGGTGTATATGCTGCATGCTTGGCTTCGGGCCATTGCGTGGAGCATATGGTGTGTGTATATACTGCCTTTGGGGGTCATGTGCTGTATTGGTCCAGCGTTACATGCTACATTCAGGACGACGTGGGGTATACGGTGCGTTATGCTGCAGGCAGAGGTATAACGCGTGTAGGGGTTAATCTCACTTCCTGTTCAGCGCAGGCCATGGTAGGGCATGGGTAATCCCTCTTCCTGTTCAGCACTTGGCTCCCTCTATCGTATGGGTAATCCCTCTTCCTGTTCAGCACATCTGTCAGGGGTCCTGCCTAGCACCCCCACTCCGACGCGTTTCGTCCAGAGACTTAGACTTGGAGTGGGGGTGCGTCGGAGTGGGGGTGCTAGGCAGGACCCCTGACAGATGTTCACGTAACTATGCTACCCAGCACTGGTGCAACTAATCTCTGGACTGTGACACTCTATTTTTTCATTATGGATACTGACAACACACACAAGGTTATCTAATAGGTGTTCATCAGGCAATTTTCCATACATGCTATTCACACACTTCATTGCTCTACACATCTAGTGACTTCATCCCATCATGCCACCTTTTTCCTTCAAGTGATTTATTTGTGCTGTTGGTATTGGTTACATAATTGTATGCTCAAGCAGATTCATGATGGTTTAAGATTGTCATTTATATTTTGACTAGTCACTTCATTGGTGTGTAGTACGTATTATCTTTAGCTTTGTATAGGTGTCTGTGAACCCATTAAGCTGTTGTGATTTATTCTGACCTATCCAAGTGTTTCTTGAGTCACTATCCATTTTCATGTTAAGGGTTGACAATTTGAGTCATTCCCTAGTTTTGCCCACTTGTGTCTATGGGTAGTACCCGTGACAGGGGTCCTAGCCTTTTTTAAGTGTTTTTAATCATGTACTGTTTACTTATCCTTTTTTGCACTGTGTCAAATAAATAAAATACTATATGTTAATCTGCATACCTGAGTGCTCCCATACGGGTTACTTTTTTCTCTTTTTACTCATATATATATATATATATATATATATATATATATATATATATATATATATATTGCGCGCGCACACACACATATAACGTTTTATCCAACTTTTTCATTTATCATTTGTAGAGAAAATGAACATTGTCGCCAGAAGCGCTATTTTTTCAAAATGTAACATCTCTACTAGTGTAAAATGATACTTCATATAAAGCAGGTTATGGGACCCAGTATAAAATGACTATAATGTCTCTTATCACATCCCAGTATATGGATACTTTCTATTATCACAAGCTGCTAACATGTGACAGGGCTCAGAGTCTGAGCCCAGAATGTGACATACTGAACATTCTCATTCTAAATTTCAAAAAATATTGTGTTGATTTCTGACCTGACTGCCGTGGTTACAGCTCAACCACTCTGTTCTACTGCATGTCACCACTTTCTGCCACAACCAGCTGACGGTGGATCTGCAAGGAGTTCAACGCTCATTGGCATCAAATCTGTGGCTTGGTTAACGTATCATTTCTCCAGCTTTTTATTGTATTGTTTTGAAGTAGATTATATTTATTTATTTGAATAGATATTTATTTAGTTTAATAGATATTTATTTAGTTAAATAGATTATATTTGTAAGTTTAATAAGTTATATTTTTTAGTTTAATAAGTTATATTTCTTAGTTTAATAAATTATATTTCTTAGTTTAATAAGATATATTTGTTAGTTTAATAAATTATATTTCTTAGTTTAATAAATTATATTTCTTAGTTTAATAAGTTATATTTCTTAGTTTAATAAATTATATTTCTTAGTTTAATAAGTTATATTTCTTAGTTTAATAAGTTATATTTGTTAGTTTAATAAGTTATATTTGTTAGTTAATAGATTATATTTGTTAGCACAGTAGATTATATTTACTAGTATTTAAGTCTCCCCCTCAGTGCCCCATTAGCACCCGTGCGCATATTTCACATCTTTTCGGAGTCGCTTATTTTTTAGACCCTCGGAGCCGAAACCTAAAGGGGTCAGCTAAGAAACTCCGGATCAAGAGGAGCCGCACAGTTTAAAGACAGAACATTTCCAAGGGAGATGGAGACAATTTGGGTAAGATCTGATTAAAGGACAACCTTTGGGGAAGGAAAGGGTGACGCGGGAGTGTAAGAGGGGGGTGAGAGAGCAAGGTGGTGTGTCAGATTGGGGCAGAGCAAGAGAACGCAAAAATGATGGGGATTTGCTGCACACTAAAAAAAACAATTAGTCATACTTTTACCGGTGCCCCTTAGTCTCAGGGAAGACCGGCATTTCGTCCAATGTATACAATATGATTGATGGAAAAGGGCACACGGATTTGAATAAAAAAAGATAATTTATTGTGCCACAGACTACAATGTTTCGGCTGCTGGCCTTTCTTTACTGGCTTTAGTGGGTTTAGCCACTTTACCTGAGAAAGGCCAGCAGGCTGAAATGTTGTTGTCTATGGCAATGCAAGAGAAAACAGGTTGGGGGGGTGGGTTCTCGCAAGGTCGCCGACCCATGGGTGAGTGTCCCCGGTGGCAACTAGTCCTGGACCCCGGGAAAGCTGTCTGTGGCCCATACAAGCTGAGTAACAAGTAGAAAGGACACATGTATGTTCAGAATGAGTTAGCATGGTATTTTGAGAGGCATCATAGCAGGTCAGTGCAAGTCAGTGCAGAGCACTGCAAGGTCAGTCAATATGAGGAAGGGTCCGATGGAGGATCCCAGAATATCTCTTAAAGCATCGGTGCGCAAATCGAGGGGTGCGACATTTTCTTGGGGAGGAGGGAGGAGGGGCTCCGCGCTTACAGTGGCCCCTCGCTCTTCCCCACAGCATTTAAATTAAATGCCGGAAATCGCACGCAAGGCCTCTGTAAGTTCCCTTTCCTTGTCTCCGGCGGCTTCTGGAGACAGCAACGTGGCGTCACATGATGTGGCATTGCCATAGCAACGTGATATCACATGACGTCGTTATATCAGAACGTCGGAGACAAGGTGGGGAGGGTGGAGGGGGGAGCAGGGGAAAAAGGTTGCGCAACCCTGTCTTAAAGCATTGTCTTGCATACAGATCAGAGGCGAAGAATGGATATGGATATCCGATGTGAAGGAGGAAATAATACTGAGATCACTACCGCTAAGACCGATTCGATGGAAGAAGGTGAGTGATGAAATAGCCGTCACTGTGTAACTCTTCCAATTACCTGCAACTTCATGCAAAGAAATAGCAACGCTTGTTTTTAACGCATTAAGCACCTAATGGGGAATTCAACTGCTGAGAGTTTAAGGGAGTTACTCACCAAACTCAGCGACGTTTCTGTGTCTCTGTGATAACTCCCCCAGGACATGCTTGAAAACCAGAGGTAACTCAATGTATTTTTGATAAATAGAAACATGACCTTCTGGGGAGGGGTATATAATGGGTACAGGCCTGGTGAGGTGGGTATAACGGGTTCTGGGCCTTGTGAGGTGGGTATAACGGGTACTGGGCCTGGGGAGGGGCGTATAGCAGGGTACTGGGCCTTGGGAGGGTTGTATAACTGGGTACTGGGCCTTGGGAGGGTTGTATAACTGGGTACTGAGCCTGGGGAGGTGGGTATAATGGGTATTTGCCCTGTGGAGGGCGGTATAACGTGGTATTGGGGAGGGGGTATAAGTGGCACAGGAGCTCTTGCGATACAGAGTATCACTGTCCCTGGTTACAAACACTTCATGTCTCCTGCAGATCAGGACACGCACGAAGGTGGTGCCCTTTGTGCCACCAGACGACGAGGCGGGCTACGAGGCGGACGACGAGGCATACGATAAAGCGGGCGTCAAGTGGTGCGAAGAGGTGGGCTACAAGGCGGCCGATGAGGCAGACGACGAAGCGGATGTCAAGTCTGGCGACGTGGTGGACGATGGCCTAGGAGAATACGAGAGGTGTGGACGGATCTGCTGCTTCACCTTTTTTAGGCGGAGGAGAAGACCCCGGGAGCAGGTAGCAGAATACGAGAGGTGCGGACAGATCTGCTGTTTCACCTTTTTTAGGCGGAGCAGCAGACCCCGGGAGCAGGTAGCAGAGGAGCCAGGGCGTAGATCCAGGGGTATTCTAGGGGCCATGAGAAGTTGGTTTGACCGCAGGAGAGGCAGATAAGATCAGGAAGGCTGCGGGAGGGGCAGGTACTATAGGGAGATTGGGATATTGGGCGTGAGAGGGTGAGAGAGAACAAGGAGCAGGGCCGGAGCACGGGTTTCATGCGCCCCAGGCGAAACTTAAAATTTGTGCCCCAGTTGTATAAAAAATAATAAGATAAAATAATAAAATAAACAGTGGCGTAGCTATCGGGGCTGCAGGGGGTGCGACCGCACCCCAGCGCGACGCAAAATAAAAATAAAAGGGCGCCAAAATACTGGATAAAAAAAAGAATAATAATTTTAAAAAAAAGATAAATAAATTAGAAATAATAAGAGGAAAAAATAATAATGATTATTAATGCGCCCCTAGGACCTTTGCGCGCTAGGCGACCGCCTAATGGCCGGCCGGCCCTGCGAGGTATGCGGGAGGAAAAGGGGTGAATGGGATAGATATGCAGGGGAATGGGGGAGCAGGTGAGTTATACACAGGGGCACAAGGGCCCCATCACCCGCATCTCTATATACTGAGTGTGCCCCTGTGTATAACAACGCTGATCTGTGCTGTTCCATCTGATCTCACTGCGCAGTGATCCAGGGACCATCCGATCGCCATTTAATGGGGTCAGGAAGGAATTTTTTCCCCCCATTGCACAGCAGGGGTTATGTTTCGCCTTCCTCTGGATCACAGCAACAAACTGCCCTTTGTGCATGAATTATCAGTGAGATCTTTATACACCCTGCATTGGTCTTCACTCCTTTGCTGCCGGAGGGGCCTGCAGTGCATTGCTCTGCGTGTTACTATATCGCTCTGCAATGTGCTGCAGGCCCCTACCAGCAAAGAGATTAATTATTTCAATAAAATACTCTCTTTAATCCAACCTATGTGTAGTGTCTTTTCTATCCGTTGTATCTATTGCTAACAGCTCAGTGATTCTTCCCCAGGTCGCTGCACTAGTGTCACACTGCCAAGCCAGGTGTGAGGGAGATTTATAGGGTCACATATACACTTCTGCCAAAACACGAGTGCAAACAGGAAGCCCCTCTGATCTGTCATATCTTTTATAACACAAAACAGTATCTAAAAAGGTAAAAAGAACATACATGGGATTCTGCTACAAATATCTCTCTAATTACAAACCAATTAGCAAATCATTCAGATTAGAGTCGAGCGAAAAGAAAGGGTTAAGTATCTCATGTACAGTATATGCAGTGTAGGCTGTTCTGCGCATTACATGCAGGGGACAACGTTTAGGGGATATAAGTAATGCTGATCTCAGAGCTGACCGGCTGACCTGCTCTACCGGCTGATCTGCTCTACTGGCTGACCGGCTGACCTGCTCTTCTGGCTGACCGGCTGACCTGCTCTACTGGCTGACAGGCTGACCGGCTCTACCGGCTGACCGGCTTCCCTTCTTCCAGCTAACTGACCTGAATTGTGGCCCCTGTATCTCCCAATTAAACGTTTTATTGGCATATTCTTGTTTGACTCGTTCTATACAAACATTTTCTATACATTCATTGTGGGATTTGATAACATCTGTAAGATCTCTCAGAACATCACATTCTGTACGTTTGTGCTGAATATTTTTCCATTCTCAATTTACTTAGGGGCCTATGCAGAGAGCAGCGCTGGAAATAATTGGAATTGGTAATAAATTGTACCTGTAATGGCGTGATTTTATCTCCATATGCAGAAAGGTCAGAAAACTGCATTTAAAATCATGCTTGATTATGGAGAGTTTCAACCGGCGAGATGCGCGCTGGTGAAACATGTTTGAAAAAAAGCGCGTTTTTTTTTTTTCTTTTCACTCTCGCCGGTGAGCTCCAGTTTCCTGCCAACTTTTGCTGGCGGAGCTAATTGTAGAATTTCTCTCCATTTTAATGGCGCGAACAGCCCCTAGATGGCGATCGTACCTTTCTGCATACGGCCCTTTTCAAAACTGGCGAGATTTTGGTTCTCGCCAGCCGTGCGGCGAGTTCTACTAAAAAAAAATAAAAAAATGGCGCTTTTTACTCAACTCGCCATTTCCAACCTTATTATAGCCATATAGCGCTAAAAAACGCCGAAATTTCCGTTCGCGCTGCTCTCTGCATAGGCCCCTTAATATTAGTTTTTGGCTTCAATTATTTATATCGAGCCCAAAATACCTTTATACAGAATGCTGTTCCCCTTATCCCACAAATGCTGCTTCATTAAAGCCCAGGGGTGGCACTTTATGCATTCTCAAACTTTTAGGCAACATCCCTAATTTCCAAAAGTGGGATAAAATCTGTGCATATTTAAATGGTTAATTTTTCCATTTTTCCATTGTGACAAAATATCAATTTTCTCACTCAGACTCCTAAATCCCTCCCCAAATATATCCGTTTCACATAAAAGTGTGTGCGCTTCTCCTTCCGCCTAACTGGCATGTCGTCCTTACGGGCGCCACTCCTTGCAACTCCACGCTGCCCTCCAGTGGCTAAAGAAATAAGATACATTTACTATACTCGTCTGGCAGCTGCTCCCGTATAAGGTGGGTAACTCTGTATTAGGGGTCTAGGTAGAGTATATTTTATACTTATGTCGGATAGATGAGGAATTTATATTGTGAGAGGCCTTAGATCTTATCCTATATGCACGCAGCCCTCGCCTCTCTGACCTTGAACACATACTTCAATCTGATTTTTTGAGACTTGAAACTGGATTTCCCAAAACAAACTGATTTTAAACACTGACAAGACTGTAACAATGGTATTTGGGACCAGAGCTAAATTGCTAAAGCTGCCAATGACAGAGCTTCAGATAAAAACCAGCTCTAATACCATCCTAGCCCCTGTTACTGGTTTGAAATATCTGGGCATATAGTTCAACTCCCATTTAACATTTGGGTTGCACATTGATACCCTGACATCCAAATCCTATGCCAAACTAGGTGTACTTTAAGGCCCTCATGCAGTAATCGCCTACAGCGATTCAGTAAGCCCAGAGAAGCTGGCGATTAGAGCAAAAATAACCGGTTTTTTTTTTTGCCGGAAAATAAATAAATAAATAAAATCGGCAGATGCGCGGTGATAAGCCACTTTTCGGCACTGATCGCCAGTTTTTCAAACACGCTCAATTCTATAAGCCCTGATCAGCTTATTGCGGCTGATCGCCACTTTAAAATTGCTGTTTCTTCTCCAAATTGTCCCGCCACAAAAGTTGGCAAGAAGGTGGGGTGAAGCTGCGATGAAAATAACATGCATGTGTCCCAGAGCTGATATCCATTAATATCAGCACCAGAGACCCCCGGCATGAATCCCATGCATAAAAAATGCATTTACAGGCAACTTCATTACCGCCAAGGCAATGAAGGGGTTATATACCCGTGCCGGGCTTATTGTGGGTAGCGGGGGTGGGAGAAGGTGGTATTTGGCCCTGGGTGGGTGTTTAGGCCTTGCCAGGGGGTTGGGGGATGACTTAACCTCTTCTTTAACTTAGTGGTTAATACCGCTAAGGTAATGAAGGGGTTAACCCCTCCCACTACCCCCCCACCCGGTAGGCCTAAACACCCATCCTTGGGGCCAATACCCCGTTCACCCACCCCCGCTACCCACAATAAACACAAATACACATAACAGCCCCACTGGCCACCTCCTAGGTCCCTAATAAACCGTTACAATATTCATAAAACCATTATTTTGTTTACCCCCAGGATTATTACATGGGGTTAGGGCTATGTTATTTAGTGAGGGGTTGTATGTTTGTATTTGTAAGGACAGGCAAGGCCGGAGCCAGATGGGGTTCTCCTGCCTCTGTCCTCCCTGTCTCCTGACCCTTCCTGTAGCCGGACAAAGAAGAAGAAGCAGGCACACGGTCTTACTCAAAGGAGGTTTAATATGCCATAAAGTCCAACGTTTCGGCTGTCAAATACTGCCTTTCTCAAGGTGAAGGCTACCAAACACAAGAAACAGTCACAATATATACCACCCCCCCTGATACTCACCCCTCCCGGCTCTGCCACATAACCAGGATGCTGACGCCCACCTGATGACGTCAGAGCTACCATATGGCGCCCCCTAGTGACGTCAGACGTCTAGGTCTAAATCCCTGGCAATACAGCATAGAGCTGTCTTGGAGGACTGCAGCCACAGCCACACATGGGGGAGTGTTCAGTCTGGGGAGAGGTGTGGCTGTGGCTGCAGTCCTCCAAGACAGCTCTATGCTGTATTGCCAGGGATTTAGACCTAGACGTCTGACGTCACTAGGGGGCGCCATATGGTAGCTCTGATGTCATCAGGTGGGCGTCAACATCCTGGTTATGTGGCAGAGTGGGGTGATATAGGACCGGTATCTGTTAGACTTCCATCGCCCTATCTTTTGTATCGCAGCTACTGACAGCCCCGCGCGTGATGCTTCCGTTGCCGCCCCAATCCGGAACGAATGTGTCCCGTATTGTGCCTCGTCGAGGCCCTGGTGTCTTAGACACATGCGGAAAACCCACAGGTACTGGAATCTAGATAACGGTACCCCGTCCGCGTGAAGGAGCAGGGGGCCCTGACCGTCTGGCCTGCATGCCAAGTATTCCCTGAGCGTGCTCACTGGGCAAAATTTGGTCCCTGGTAGCCCTAGCAAAGATATCCACGCTCCCCTTCCCCGCTGGTCTGTTTTTGACCTTTTCACGTGTAGTTTGACCCACCCTTCCCCTAAGACTATGTCCTCAAACTGCATCCCTCCCTCGCACTTGCGCGACGCGCACACCAACTCCCCAGCTCGCAGTGCTGCGAAGAAAGCCAATGCAAACGTCAGCCGGAAAAGTTTCGCCTCCAACCCCGATAGGCACACTCTGTCTGTGGCCTGCATTAAACCTTCTAATATCGCTGGTGTCACTGGCCGTCTGCTGTCATTTGTCGCCGTCCCCTTTGTTAACCCCGCTAGGACCCTTTTGATGATAAACGCCTTCGTTGGGTCCCCCTTGCCCTCTAGCTGCAAAAAGAAGGAGACCCCTGTCACTTTTTTCCCTATGGATCCTCCCGATAAACCCCCTGCCCTTAAGTTTAGGACAAATGATAGCAAGGTCCCGACTCCCAATACATCGAGACCCAATTCCCCTGCCAGACTTTGATAATCGCGCCACGCTGCCGAATAGGCCCGCCACGTACCCGGAGCCAGCGATGATCGTACCAACGAGGTCACTTGGTCGTCGCCAGCACCCAAAGGTCTGCAGGGCATGGACTGCCGATTAGGTCCGCCCCGGGGGCCAGTCTGCGAAACAGCGCCATCTGTAACCGGGATAAGGCATCAGCAATGTTATTCACCACCCCCGGGACATGTCGAGCCTTGAACGCTATGTTCAATTGCAAGCATGCCAGTACGAAACAGCGCAGAAGGGACAGCACCGGCGGGGAGCGTGAGCCGAAATTGTTCACGGCTTCCACTACACCCATGTTGTCTGTCCAAAAAATTACTTGCTTATTCGCGAATAAGTGACCCCACAGGCGCACTGCGACGAGCAAGGGAAATAGTTCCAAGAACGCCAAGTTCTTAATGAGCGGCGTCCCCCGCCAGTGGGGAGGCCACCGCTCCGCGCACCATGCCCCACCGAAGTAGGCCCCAAAACCGACTGACCCTGAGGCGTCTGTAAACAACTGCAACTCTGTGTTGTTGGATGGGGGACCTCGCCACAAGGTTCTGCCGTTATAATCCTTTAAAAAACGCAGCCACACCGTCGAGTCCTTTCGGATTTCGGCGGTGATGCGGATGAAGTGGTTGGGTCGTCTCACCCCGACCGTTGCTGCGGAGAGGCGCCTGGCGAAAACCCTCCCAGCCGGCATTACGCGCGCAGCAAATACTAAGTGGCCTAGCAGCGCCTGGAAGTGCCTCAATGATGTTTTCTTGAGAGCTATGAATTCACGGAGAAGCCTGCTTAGGGCGACCAGCTTCTCCGGAGGGAGCCTGTACTCCATCGCCTCAGAGTCGATTTCTATGCCCAAAAAGGTAAGAGTGGTTGTTGGCCGCACCGTCTTCTCGTCGGCCAAAGGAACGCCGAACTCACGCGCCAGGGCTGAAAATTCAAACAGCCACCTAGCGCATAAGTCCGAACCCCTGGGGCCAACAAAAAGGAAGTCGTCCAAGTAGTGCATGACCCCCGCTGCCTGCACCCTCTTCCGGGCCACCCATTCTAGGAAGGTGCTAAATGTCTCGAAATAAAAACAAGAAAGCGCACATCCCATTGGTAAGCATAAGTCTATGTAGTACTGACCTTCGAGCATGCAGCCTAGCAAATGAAAGCACTCGGGGTGGACTGGCAAGTGTCTGAAGGCCGATTTGATGTCAGCTTTTGACATTAGAGCCCCTTCTCCCATCCTTTCCACCAGCGCTGCGGCTTGATCGAAGTTCGCGTAAGACACCGAACACAACTCCCTGTCAATGCCGTCGTTTACCGACGACCCCTCGGGGTAGGATAGGTGTTGTATCAACCTATACTCCCCAGCCTCTTTTTTTGGGGACCACTCCCAATGGGGAAATCCTGAGATTAGGCAAGGGAGGGGACTCGAAGGGGCCAGCCATCCTTCCCAATTGGACTTCCTTCCAGACCTTTTCCCTAGCTACGTCACCGTGTGTCCTGACCGATTTCAAGTTTCGACTAAACTCAGATCCCGCTTGATATTCAAACGGGATCCTAAACCCCTCCTTAAACCCAGCTAGGAGTAGCTGGGCCGCTTCCCTATTGGGATACCTTGCTAGCCACGGTGCCAAATTGGCGACGATTATTGGTGTCGCTGCCCTCGCGTCCA
The DNA here is from genome assembly GCF_040206685.1 of Ascaphus truei. Taxonomy (NCBI): domain Eukaryota; kingdom Metazoa; phylum Chordata; class Amphibia; order Anura; family Ascaphidae; genus Ascaphus; species Ascaphus truei. Next base: position 233,264 of record NW_027456871.1, read on the forward strand.
AACGTCCGCCCTGCGCCCCTCCCCCTGCGACCGCCCTTCTTAAAACACTTTGCCTGGGCGTGGCGGCCGCCGCAAAAGGAGCAGATGTGTTGGAAACGGCAGTTGTCGTACGTGCAGTTGGACTGGTTAAACGGCCAACAGACGCCCGAGTTGGTGTGCAGCGACTGGCTAGTCCCTGGTACGTTATTCCGCCATGCCCCCCTACCTCCGGTGCCGCACCCTCGAAAGGAATCTGCCCCGCCCCCAGACACAAACTGCAGATACAGGTTGACATCCTTGACGTTCCATGGTATCACCACCTCTTGGGCCTTCATTGATTGCCTAAAGCACCGGTCATATGTCCACCAACCCGTTCCCCCGTAAGTGTGGTGTGCTTCCTCGATCATGTCGTGATACGTAAAGAGCGATGCGCACGCCTGGGGATCCTTCTCCCCAATTACTCCAGCCAGGATAACAAATGCCTTCGACCAATTGCGAAAGGTGTGTGGGAAAAGCCTCTTTTCCACATCCACCTTCTTCGCTTCCCCCGTCTTTGAGGACGCGGCCAACGCCTCCCTGTAGCCTGGTAGCAGAGATAATATATCTACGTACTCCCCGGCCCATATCTTGTCCTTCACCTCTTTCAGCAAGTGCAAGCCCACTGAGCTAGGTCTGGATGTATAAGAGACCTTATATGCCGCATCGGGCATCCTCTTATCCTTGGCTAGCTCCTCTGAGGCGGGTGCCGCCTGAGGGAGGGGGAGCGTGGAGGATGGTGATTCCACTTGCCCGGCCTGCCCACCAGCCCCTAGAGGTGTGTTGTTAACCGCCTGCGGGCGGGAACAGCGGCCACTGCCGCTGCTGGAACTACAGGTGTCGCTACCGCTGGCGCCGCCCCCAATGCTGGCGCTACGACTGTCGCTATAGCTGGAGCTATCGCCGCTGCTGATGCGATTAGCGTTGCTAGAACTGGCGCTGCGCTTATCGCTGGTGTCACTACTGCTGGTGACTCTGCCGGTGCATGAGCATCAACAGCTGCCTCTGGAACCAGCCTTCTTCCTTGCTTCGCGCGTCAGCCTGCAGTTGTATGATTTTGTCTACGAAGTACATTCTGATTGATGCGCTAAGTGTCGCGGGAGTGTGATTTCAATTTGCGTGATTTAACTATGTGTTCCGTCTACTGGGTTTTTCTGTGAGTATGGGAAGTATCGAGGGTCGACGGAGGCGGATCCGATCCGGATGAAAACTGAATTGCTACTCGCACGAGGTACCGAAACTGACTGAAAGAAACATGAATTGATATGTTATCATCGATACATGGGACCTTCTGCTAACCGAAGAAGGGGCGTTAGGCCTGCTATTTGCAACCGCCCCTTTACCCCCTTCCCGCATGCATATTTGCTATACCAGCATATTTTCCTGATCGTGCCCAGTCAGGGAGTGGGATTACCCGCACCATCCCTGGCCATGCGCTGAACAGGAAGTGGGATTACCCACACCAAACCAGAGGCATGCGGCCCTGTGCTGAACAGGGAGTGGGGGGTTACCCGTCCATAGCAGGGCCATGTGCTGAACAGGAAGTGGGGTTACCCATACAATAGCAGGGCCGTGTGTTAAACAGGAACTGGGATTACCCATACAACCGCAGGGCCGTATATTAAACAGGAACTGGGATTACCCATACAATAGCGGGAGCCAAGTGCTGAACAGGAAGAGGGATTACCCATATGATAGAGGGAGCCAAGTGCTGAACAGGAA